>NC_135688.1:30863952-30956452 GCF_964276395.1 Gasterosteus aculeatus
GGCCGATTGAAGGACTCGGCTCTGCGCGATAAATCCTCCAGTCAGCTCCGTTAATCTCCTCCGCCCGCGTTAAGGGGTGATGAGGGGCGGGACGTGTATCGCTGCCCCGTCAGATAATAATAATAAAATATATATAAATAGTAAAGTTCAGATGGATTTGAACTGGATATTTAGAACCCAACAAGAGCTTTTTTTATCACTGGAGAAGAATCAACATGTTCAATAATATCTCAGTCAGGCTCCGGCCTGATGGGGGGCGCTGCTGAACATTAACAGGGTATCGCAACACGCGCTTGGTCCAATCTAAAGTATCTGAGCCGGATCACGTATCTAGAATGACTTCTACATGAGCTCAGCATTCGGATCACGGTAACAAACACCTATTAGGACCCAGGCACAGGGGGCGGAGTCTGTAAAGGGGGCGGAGTCTGTAATACCTGGCCTCGCCTACTCAACTCACCTGAGAGCAGCTGATGCCTCTTCCTTCTCTCTTATGAAGACGTTTAATGTGTAAGAACTTTAACTCACTTTAGTTCATTTAATCAACAGGATGTGAGATGTAGTTGTTCATATGGGGGGGGGGGGGGGGGGGGGGGGTCCAGTCTAGAAGGATGCAAAGACCCCGCTGGAGCCAGCCGCCATTTCTCACTGGCTCACACATATAAACAGCGACGTGTTGTTTAAGCGCTCATCCTGTGATTTGATAAAACTATTATATATCATTGCTTTCTAAAAAGGGACATTTAAAAGAGCCAAATGAGCACAAGAAGCTATTAAAACGTCTGTTTATCTAAATTCAGATGTGACCAGCGGGGACGTTTTTATTGCAACAGAAGAGCTGAAAAAAGCGCGACTGGACGCGTGAGATCGTGAGTAGGAGGTCTTGTGTTTCCGCACAGCGTCTCGTTTCATGAAGCGGGATCAGACCCCATAAAGGCCTTTTTCCGCGCGGGCTGGGATGAGAATAGCTCGTGTCTCGGGGGCCCACAGATGCCTTTTCACGGTGTTCACTGTGGATTTTAACTGCGGTCACCGCAACGGGCCCGGCCTTCATAAATCACACGATACATTCGGCGGCTTTTCCTCTCAAGGTGTGCACACCGACGGGGGGGTGGGAAGCACTAAACCGCGGGCTGCACAAACATTGGACGCCTGTGCACACCTTTAAGCGCGCTGCCGAGCGGCGTCCCCCCGGTCTCACGCGGCGTCTCTGAGTCTAGTTCGCGTCCCACGAGGGGACAGGTCGTCGCTGACGCGCGGGGAGGGGGGGTTTGGATGCCGATGGGGAGCTGCCGGCCCGGAGGCAGCTTTTACGCATCCATCCGGACCCGACGGCGGCCCCGTACATGGGGAGGAAGCGGGTGGTCACGCGCATTACCTGTGCACTCCGAAGAGAAGCGACCTTGTTTGACCAAACGAGACGGAGGGTATCGGCGGCGGGACTTCTTAGTGGGGCAACCCGGAACAACCACGACTACAAGTCTGTGTAATTAAAGCTCCACTCGAGCTATTTATATAATTTATATTATTTCTGCGCGTGTGCGCGCGAAAACAAACACAAACGCAACACGGAATAGAAAGGAGACAAACACGAGGCTGTCTCCTGCGGCTCGGAGCCCATAAACTTGTGCGCGGTTCCGCGGAAGCGCGCTGCAGAAGGTTTCCAGTTTGGAGACATTTCGCCCCCCACGTGTACGCGCTTTTAGGGTAGATTGGGCAATAACAGCGGCAGAGAATAGCGCCTTTGCCCCCCCCCCGCACTGATGTCGCCCCAGTGAACTCTGACGTCGCATCGCGCACGGAGAGGTGAGCGCTGCGCACGGGAGGGGGGGGGTGCGCGCTCACTCCCCACGCTGGTCTGGGGACACAAGCGCCGCCGCTCGGAGAGGAAGCCCGCGGTCACCAGAGCCAGATATAAATACGCCGTTCCTGGGAAATTGGGAGTGAAATAAATTCCGCGCGGGGCCACATCAATGTCGGTGTCGTAAAAGAAGCCCCGACAGTCCAAAGGGGCTGTAACTGTTAACTGTGCAGCCGGGCTAAAAGGAAACGGTAAACATGCGCACCGTGACCCAGCTCTAACCAAATACCACTTTTGGCGGTTTTTCCACCCAGAAACATGATGTAAAACAGAGGACCAGTGTTTTTAATTAAGGGGCGACCGCTTTTCCAAACATTTTTAGACGGGGTTGCCCTCTTTACGCACCAGCTGGCCACGGTGACCCTGTGGAGGTCCACGTGGAGCAGAGGAGCGGAGCTCTGATTCCAGCTGCCGGGGGGGTTTGAAGCCAGGGACGCAACAAAGAGGTGTGTCAACACACGTGTGCCATCAGTTCCCCGGCATGAACACCCCACTTTGATTTGTATCTGACAGAAGTGATTTTAGCTGTGAGCGCAATGCGCCGCCTGTTTGTAAAGCCGGAGTCTCGGGCCAACAAGAAAGGGCGGACAGAGAGAATAGCGGCCGCGCGCGTAAAGACCGGTCAAAGTGCGCTGCAGCGCGCGAGATGCCTCCTCGCAGCAGGTTGGAATGGCCAAAGAGAGGGTTACCTGTGTCATCATGCGGTCTGCACCTGTGTTCTCCTCATCCTTGAAGATGATGTCGGGGTTGTAGTTCGGGGTGAGCTCCTTGAAGCGCTCAGAGCTCCGGCTTATTTTCCCTTCGTACCTCCCGCTGGCCCCTAAAGTCTTCTCGGCCACGTTGGGGCTGAACTGCTTGTAGGCAAGCGGCGCCAGTTTCCGCGGTGACCGCCTCTTGCCGTAGCCTCTGCCCGGCCCGCAACCCTCGCTGACCGGCGACAGGAGAAAGGCGCACCCGGCGAGGCACGTCACCAGCGTCGGGAGCAGCATTCCGCCCCGGGGCCGGTGTGTGCCCCCTCCCCAGCTGGTGGCTGTGCTTCCCTCGGTGAGCCCTGAGTCGCCTTTATGATTCTAACGGAGCAGGACTCGTTCCCGGGTCCCCAAAAGTGTCCATTCCCGGCGCGTAAAGGTGGCCCGTGCGCCGCTGGAGAGGACCCGGAGAGACCTTAAGCTGTCCCCTGGGCGGCTGGCTCTCCGCTGCCCCGAGTGCCCGCGGAGGTAGGGGCATAAATAGCGGCGGTGAGTTTGTCTTGGCAGGCAGGTTCAAAGCTGCGTCTCTGCGTCGGAGCTGTGAGAAAAGCGCTGCAGAGAGACGCGGAGGCGCGCGGCGCGCAGTCTGTCGGGCGCGGCGGTCAAAGGGTGTCCCCGCAGCGGTTTGTCTCCCTCTGGGCTTGTTTCTCAATGCGTCCCTGTGGCAGAAATGGAAGAGATCCTACGACAGAACAGATGAGGTGCCGCGGCAGAAGAAGAAGACCGCGCCCTGCCGGACCTGCCCTCCGCCGCGTCCTCTCCTCCCACCGGGGTGGCACCGGCCCCGCGGCCGCCTTCATGTCTCCGGCCAAGAGGACAGACAGACGGACGGCGAGCCACGCGCGCGCCGCCTCATATGGTCTCCGAGTTAAAGACGCACGAGCAGGTGCGCGCGTTAAAGCGTCCCGCGCCCTCCTGTTGCGACACGAGGGTCCGAGTGACGACATTGAAGTATCACCAGAGATTACCCAGAATGCCCTTTGACAAACCAGTCAAGCTTTAAAACGCCTGAATCTTCTGAGATTCATCTTTTAATTAATGCCCCGCCCCCCCCCCCCCCCCCCCCCCCCCCCCCCCCCCCCCCCCCCACTCAGGGACTTAATGGACTTAATGTCTCCATATGCTGCAGCACCTTGAGTCAACATCTCAGTGCTGTGAGAAACGTCTCCATCGGCCTGCGTGTCCGTGACGTCACCGACACACAAACACACGCTACACACTCTACACACACACACTACATCCAGTCGGATGCTCCTCTTCATTAAAACACCTCGTAGAGCCACGAGAAGAACAAAGACAGCAATCAAAAATGAAACATGTTTAATTAAGACTTTAAAAGCATTTTTAATCTAAAAGTTGAGCCATAATCAAAGTCATTTTGTCAAAAGTAAAACTTGGTTAAAAGGAGCACACCCTTCAGACAGGAGGAGGTCACCGGAACAGGCCCACTGCTTTCTTCTTCTTTGGTTTGGAGGACGGGCGTGCGGGCGGATTGGACAGGACGGGGACAGACTGCAGCACAGGAAGGGGACACGTTGCTTTATTGAGCGTGATTATTGGCACTTTCAATCACAGCGTCCCTGTGGTTTCGCTCTGACTCGTGACTCAGCGAAGGACGGGTCCCCTCCGTACCTGATGTGCGCCGGCTCTGTCGGCCATCTTGGATGCAGCAGCCTGCTCCTTCCCGCCTTCACCTGCTTCACTGGAGACGGATCCACCTGGAGGACGAGGACATAATGTCCACATGCGTACTATTTGTATATATATATATATCTGTGATGTATACTGACCTAAAGACGGGGCCACGGCGGCTGTCTGCTGCTCCTCGGACAGTTTGCGTTTCCGAGCGTTGCCGCGGGCGACCACCGCGGCGTACAGGCGTTGGAGGTCGGCGTTGAAACCCAGAGCCTCGGATTGCTCAGAGGGCAGGAGAGGAAGAGCCTGGGGGGGGGGGGGGGGGGGGGGAGGGGGGGGTGATTCAAGCTTCCCTTTTATTAGGATTTATCTGGTCGGGTGACCAGAAGCATCACGCACACGGTGGATTGTGTTTCAGAGGCACGTGGAGTTTGGACCTCAGCTGTTTATCGGTTACCGTGGCAACAGACGTACTTCCGATCTGCTCCGCAACAGTTTGTTTATTTCCCTCCTAAACACAAATAGATTGAACAACATCCCAATTTCACTTCAGTCATTTGTTTTATTTATTCATCATCGTTGATTCTCCACTTCTGAGCTGCTTTCACCTTCAGGCCACTTGTGCAGCTCTAAAGCCATTAAAATATCAAAGACTGATACTCAGGTGCATGAACTCGAAGCATGAAAGTGTCCTTTCGAGGCGCTCGGGTGCGTTTGTTTTACGGCTCTGCCGGAGGAGTCACATGCCCGAGGTGTGACGGAGCTGCGATAAGCCTCTAATCAAAGCTGCATTATTGGCACAGCTGACCACAGGTACACACACACGCACGCACGCGCACACACGCACGCACGCTCGCACGCGCACACACACACACACACACACGCACAGAGATAAGGGTGCGTGTGAACGACATTATGCAAAGGCACGGCCTGCGCGTGCAGAATCGCACACTATTCAGTAAATCCCTCTTCCTCCCCCGACGGAGGGGACAAACTCTCCGAATTAGCTCCTCAAATATTGACCGGGTGAAATTGGTGGTCTCGCGCTCGCTGTCAGAGCAGAGGGGCTCCTAAACACACTTCGGTCAGCTTTAGAGGTTTTGCATTGATTTATTTTTGTTATTTGTTGGTTTAAATATCGTAAAAATAAATGTAAATGATCTGGTGAGGCTTCGTTCTGCTTTGGGCACAGAGAACGCAATGTGCAGCAGAAAGCCCTTTTTATCCGCTTCCCCTCCTCCGGCTGCAGCGCACGTCAATTCATGAGCAACGTGCAGTTCACTTGACCCCCGTTAAGCCCCGCCCCCCCCGCCAGGAAGACCACACGCCGGCGCTTTTGTTCATTTCATGATGTCCCAAATATGAGCCCCATAGTGTGATGAGGTCATGACCTCCAACACTGGCTCTAGCTTAACCTTTAGACATTATGGGGTGGGGAGTGTTTTTGTGCGTGCGGCGGTTGGGGGCTTCGTATTTATGAGGCACATAAAGGAGATTACAGCGGGTCAACAACCTCTCCCCTGTTTAGTCGCAATGATTTCTGGAAAGTTACCCCTCCTCTTGCAGCGGAGCAAAGTTCTCAACGAAGGAGGAGGAGGAGGGGGAGGGGCGCTCACCTGGAGGCCTCCAGGCTCCTCCCCCTCCTGCAGAGCACGATGCTCTCTCATTAGCTCGGGTCGTCGACCACCTCCAGGTGCCGAAGAGTCTCCCTCTCGCCTCTTCCTCCCCTCTGCTGCCCTCATGTTCACTCGGCCTCGTTCCTCGCCACATTGTTACCTCGAGGTGCATTGTGGGTAATCAGGGTGCCAGAGGACAGCGGTAACTCCTCCCGCCCGACGGAGGCCACGAGATGAACCAGGATTTACCTGGAGTACATTTCCCACAATGCTCGCTGCTTTGTTGCCCTGTCCTCCCGTCTCCCTCCGGAGACGTCTCAGCGTGGGCCTTCCCAGGGTCCTAGAGTCCGTCCGCCCACACAATAATACGTGACACCCAAACTCGGGTCGTCAACATCGCTTTGTTCGGCCCTGAAAACGCCGCCGTGGGCTCGATGCCGCCCAGCCGATCCCCGCTTGGGACGGGGGGACATCCGGCGCGCTCACAGGCCGCTGCAGAGGGGAGCAGCCCGGCCACAGAGCGCCTAATTACTGAGCTGGGACGGGGGGGGGGGGGGGGGGGGGGGCGGCACGCTCTGAGCTTCGTTACTCTCTTATGAACTTTGCTTCTTTTCCCTCTGAATAAATTCTAATTACAGTGAGTTTCTCCAACAAGACGGACAGAGCTCCTCAACGAAGAGGACGAGTGGAGACCCACAACAGACCCGGTCCTACCGGGTCCCATCAGGGTCCAGGTAAGAAGACACAAAGGAATGAATCCTTGTGTTGATCTTCACAAGTTCTCTTTTCATAAGACGCGGTGATATTTGTCCTTCAAGCTCCACATGGAGGCTCCAAAGGTTCTTTGATGCCCACGGCTTCTTCTCCCCCTCGCCGCCCGCAATTCCTCAGCTAGGTGAGACCGAGAGACGCCGGCCGGGCCCGTCAATGATTCACGGAGGAAGACGAGGAGGAGCCTTCCTCCTCGCCAAGGTTCCCTCCAGCCCTCATTGGACCTCCCCGTCGCCGCCATGCTCCTACTGGCCTCAACACCTCGGCGCCACGCGGCCGGCCTGTGGGCTCCTCGGCAGCCCACGAGGCAGAACGTTTGTGCGCCCGTCTGAAATGGGGACAATTCAATTCAGAGACGCGCACACACACACACACACACACACACACACACACAGCGTGTGTCACAGCCGGTGGACAAGCAGACACTCCCCTCCGTCAGGTCAGGAGCTGCCCGCTGATACACACACCAAATATAGGTCCAACGCACGTGTGTGTGTGTGTGTGTGTGTGTGTCAGTGGGCAGCGCATGCTAATTCCACCATGTCAATGTTGACCTGAGCTGGGTGGGGTGTTTGTGTGGTGACGGACTGGGGGGGGGCGTCCGTGGAGAACTGCGATAGAAAGTAAAAGCTGCTGCTGCTGCTGTCATCATCTCTCTCTGTCCTCCACACACACACACACGCGCACACGCACGCACGCACACGCACGCACACACACACACACACACACACACACACACACACACACACACACACACACACACACACACACACACACACACACACACACACACACACACACACACACACACACACACACACACACACACACACACACACACACACACACAGTGCACCGATGTGTGTGTGATATTAGGAAGATAAAGCTTGGATGGGAATTCGTCAGTAGGCCGGCGTGTGTGTGGTGAGCGTCACCATGGAGACAAACATAGACAACACATACACACACACACACACACCCTGATAGATAAATACTGCACACACACGACAAACGCCTTCAGCTGGGTTTCTCCTGCTGACACACACACACACACGCGGTGTGCGACGCTCCTTTGACGCGTCCCGGTGACATTTCCCCCCGGCGGGTTCCCCTCGGGCTGGACTTCGGTCCGGAGGCGGCGCAGACCAGTGGAATTTGCCACGAGGAAGAAGACTTTGATCCTCTTCCTCTTCTGTGGTGATTTGAGTGTCCCAGCAACGAGACCACCAAGGGAAGAAGACGGAGCCCCCCGATGTCCCCCCTGAACCCCCCACGATGCTACAGAGCACACACCCCCCCCCCACCTCCGGCTAGACGCATCACTTCTTTAATGAAGCCCCATTTCTGTTCATCTTCATCAAGAAAACAGCCGAGCTGTAAATGAAGTTAAAGGAGACGGGGGGGGGAGGGGGAATTCCACAGGTGGATCTGAAATGCCCTGTCAGTCAGCAACGCACACAAAGATGAGAAATTCCACACCTGAATACAGTAATCTCATAGGCTCCGCCCCCGGTGACCTGTGATTGGCTGCTGTTATACCGACCACCGGCTGTGTGTGTGTGTGTGTGTGTGTGTGTGTGGCCTCTCACCTTTGACATGAACTCCTCTCTGTATGTTTCCTCCTCATAGGTGTGTGTCTGCAGCCGCTCTGGTTTCACACACACACACACACACACACACACGTGAACATTACACACTAAATGACTTTACGAAAGCAGAGAAGAAATTCAATGCTGCATTTGGACTGTTGTTGTTTTTGGAGCTTTGTGGTGTGTGTGTGTGTGTGTGTGTGTGTGTGTGTGTGTGTGTGTGTGCGCGTTACCTCTGCTGAGTGTGGCTCCGTTCTCTCTGTAGTCCTGGATCTCGGCGTCCTTCCTCCCCAGCAGACCCCCCAGCTGCTCCACCTGCCGCTGCAGCAGGTGGCTCATGGCCAGCAGGGGGCGCACCAGCTGACCGCACACCTGAAAACGCACACCTGAGGTTATGCGGGGGGTGTGGCTTAATCATAATGTCCCAACTGGTCCCATCCTGTAAGCTGTGGGCTGTACCACGGGGACGGGGGCGGGGGTGCAGTGGAACTCCCAGTGGAAAGGAAGCTCCTCCAGCTTGCTCTTCAGCTTAATGCGCATGTTTCCGTCCGGCTGCCGCGCCAGCGAGATGTGGGCGTCGCCGTCGGGTGGCCCGTCGCTCCCTGTCAGACAGGGCCGGACCACGTCACACAGGTGGGAGAAGAAGGCCTCGACCTCGGCCTGCAGACGTCTGTTGAGCTCCTGGGAAGAAGAAGACCGCATGGATCCACGGGAGGAACCACGATCGCTGCGGGTGGATGGGGGGGTGGGGGGGTGGGGGCCTACCTTCGCTCTCCTCTGGATGGCCGAGGAGTCCATCCTCTCCTCCCACACACAGCTCACGTCCGTCAGCAGGACGTGGTACGCCGTCTCCCCGAACCAGCTCTTGGCGAGCAGCTGGCAGCCGCCGATGCTCACAGGAAGCCACGGGCGCTGCAGGAGGACCTCGGCGGGGGCCCCGCCCACCTCCATCGCGGCCCTCAGGGAGACTACGTCAGTCCAAAAGATAAAAACCATTTCTATCGTGATGAAGCCTGATATGAGTTTGATTTTATATGAGGACATTTGGACCCATTTGGACCGTCTCCCCTCCACCGAGCTGGTGTCTGCAGAAGGTTCCAGAGTGGATTCCAATGACGGCTTTTAATCACTCACCCCCAAGGAACGCGTCCCTTAGCCTGGTCTGGGACCTGCTCGAGCCGGCTCCGCCTCTGGGCCGTAACGGGGCCGTTTGCTGGGAATAAAAAGAGGTCACCATTTGAGACAATGTGGTTCATATGTACGCACGGGGAGGGGATGTCACACCAGACTCCTTTCACAAAACGCCGAATTCATGGTTCGGCTCCTTCTCAGCGACAATTATAACGAGTTTACATGAAATCCAAACCACGAGAAGTCACCCATTCATTCGGCGAACATCTCGTTAGTAAAAGAAGCCGATCGCGGGACCAAATAGTGATAAACAGGCTGGTGAACTAAAAACGGTGCTACATTCACATGAATCCCCCCTCACGCGTCTCCACGTTTCTAAGCTCCTAATCCAATAAGCAAACGTACACATGTTACATTGTGCACATGCGGGTGGATTGAAGCCGCAAGAGGCCACACGTCAACACAACAACAGCTCCCAACGTACCAAAACCACATCAATAACAGTTTAAAGTACCAGCGATGCTGCGTCTCCTCGCTTCCTGCCGTCGGTCCGGGATTCAAACTCCGACCGCAAACAAAAGCGTCTTTCAAAGGTTCCGCGTCAACTCGCGGCCGTTTCTGTACAATCGAAACTTTCGTTTCGCCCTCACACCCGCTGTGACTGCTGTGTTACACAGGTGTGTTATCACAGGTGTGTTACCACAGGTGTAACAGGGGATCGAGCCCACCTCGGAAGCGTCTTTCTCAGAGCTTGTGGCGGACATGGAGCAGCTGGGGGCCACAGGTGAGTCCCGAGAAAAGAGCTCAACCAGCAGGGAGCAGGAGCAGGAGCAGGCAGGTACTCCAGGAAGCAGGTACGTCCCCTGTGCCACATGCGCTGATTCACATTTACATTTACAGTTTGTGACTTAACGGCAACCTTCTTCAGCAGCAACCAGGCTGGAGACAGTCCTGCAGTTTGCGTCCATGGAACGGAACATGACCCGGAAGATGAAGACCACCACAAACTGTCTGTGATCTCCTGGAATGTGGATGGACTCGATGGAGAGGAGCAGCCGGAGAGAGCGAGAGGCCTCTGCTCTTACTTAACCTCGTAAGGCTGTGCTCAGGATCTCCATATCACATTTTTGTTGTGCGATTATTGCACCAACATTTATTGCGATATTATGCAATTTTTAGACCATTTAATGCCGCTGATAACATGAAGCCAATAGCATAGTAATAAAATGCTATGTGTCTGCGTGATCAACTGAAATGTTGGTGACGTTCATTTAGATGTCAAATGAATATCGCAGCACCAAAACTTATTGAGAGTGTGCGATATGTCATTTTATCGCATATTGCATTTATAAACGTTGCGTACGCACAAAAGAAGGCGTACGCCGCTCTCTACGCAATAATTGGTATTTATAATAAGCAAACTTGACGGAAAAATGTGCGGTCCTTCACGCAGGCTCGGACCCACGCGTACGCACAGAAACGGGTGGAATGAGAACCGTCGGCAAACGCAAGAAACACGCAAACGGGTGTGAAACTAGACTGCAACTGTGGGCGTGACATGAAGCCGCAAAAGCTGCGCTGCATTTAGAAGTGAGTGTGTTTTATTAAGGGAAAACTACGTTTCATCCGTACGCCACTTCTACGGAAGGTTCTATAAGTGAGGCCCCAGGACGCCGATGTCCTTGCGCCACGAGGTCATGGGGATTCAGCAGGTTCATGCTCCACGAGGTCATGGGGATTCAGCAGGTTCATGCTCCACGAGGTCATGGGGATTCAGCAGGTTCATGCTCCACGAGGTCATGGGGATTCAGCAGGTTCATGCTCCAACCTCAGCAGATGGTCAGTTCAGTCTCCTTCTCCACACAGACGCTCTCCTGACGTGGTGCTGCTTCAGGAGCTCATCCAGCCGTACACCCGCTTCATGAAGAAACGCCTGGCAGAGCGCTACACGTTCATCGAAGGTCTGAACCACAAAGCGGCCCGCTGGTGTTTCCACAGCATGTCCCCCCACGGACGCACGTGGGTTGTGACCACGCGTGGCTTGTACCTGCTCACAATACCTCAGTTAGAGTCTGACGCATTGGTCAGTGCAAACACCAACCAAGAGAGAATACTCTGACCGTAACGCACTGTGCATGTCGAACCCCCCCTGGGCAGGTGGAAAGGAAGGTTACTTCATCGGGATGATGCTGAAGAAGTCTCGTATCACACTGCTGGACAGTGAGACAGTCGCCTATCCAACCTCCGGCATGATGAGGAGCCTGCTGGTCGCTCAGGTTGGTGCACAGAACATTTCATCTTAGCTTTTCTCCGTGTGCGCCGACCTGACAGGTGGTCCCCCTCCAATCAGGTGCTGTTCAGGGGCCGGAAGTTCTGTCTCATGACGTCCCACTTTGAGAGCTGTAAGGCCAATGCAGCAGAGCGGATGAAGCAGCTGAGGCTGGTGATGAAGAGGATGGCGAAGGCGCCCGATGACGTGACCGTCCTGTTCGGAGGAGACACCAACCTGAGGGATGCTGAGGTTTGATGCTTCCCCCGGTCTGTTCTTCCGAACATTACAAAGATAAGGAACTTTGTTCATGCGCGCTCTGCCCCCCCCCAGGTGGCCAAAGTGGGCCTTCCTGGCTGCGTCTGCGATGTGTGGGAGCAGCTGGGAGAGCCGGAGGATTGCCGCTACACGTGGGACACCCACGCCAACACCAACAACGATCACCGCTACAAGAGCCGCTTCCGCTTCGACCGGCTCTACCTGCGGCGGGCCGGTGGAGACGCGGCGCTGGAGCCAGAGAGCATGGCCCTCGTAGGGCTGGAGAAGCTCAAGTGTGGCCGCTACACCAGCGATCACTGGGGGATCTACTGCACATTCTCTGCTCAGTAGAAAAGTACCAAACAAAGGAAAAGCTCTGCATGTGTCCTTCAGGCTACAGAGGTGTTTCCTTTGTCCTCCACCCAAGATTGTTTTAAATGTTTTATGTGGTGATACCTGGACAGAATAGAAGAATGTCTATTGTATAATACGGGGTGTGTAGTGTATGTGATATTTGGGGAAGGATAAAGATAATTATATTTAAGGGTCGTTGCACAAGCTCGTACGGGGATACGGAACTTTTAACTGAGGTTGTGGTTTCACATGATTTGTATTTGTGAATAAAATTCAACCACCAACATTCAAAAAACGGAGAGTGCATAACATCTATTATTATATATTTGATTAAATGTAAAAGTCACGTATTAATATAGCATATGCTTCATAATATTTCAAATAAATGTATACAAATACGTTTCCATGCAGAAACGTATGGGCCCTGTCCCTTTAAGGGTCACGTTGTCAGCGTCATGACGTCACAGCGTCGTAACCTAGGAGAAGTTCTGTTTACTTCCGGGTTGTCCTGCTCGAAAACAAGAGGGGCAACAGCACGACACGAAACAGCGCAAAGCGGATTAAAGTCCTGCAGACATGGCGGGGGAGTCCGAGGACGAGATACCCGGTGAACAGAGACGCTGCTTTCATTATTTTAGCTGTTTTAAAATGCAAAGCGCTCGCTAGCGTTAGCTGGTAGCATGCGGTTCGTTGAGTTCACGTTAGCCTCGGCTAACAGGAAAGAACCCTTTTTATATTCACCTCAACCGCTTCTAACTGCAACGTATTTATGAACCAAAACGAGCTTAAGAATTAATTAAGCACACCATGTGACACATTATTAGAAGTAAAATAAAATATATATTTGGATGCCAAAGTTGGTAACGTTAAATTATGTCATACTCTATTTTATTTCTACGTTGAATCACTTAATCATATTGGTTAGGTTTTTGATTCAGTGAAAGAAATTAAAAGTAACACTTTTAAGTTTGCCTCAAATATATGTAACTTGAATTATGATGAATGTATTGTCAGTTTGAAACGTTCTTTCATCCCTCATGACTTGTTTTCTTCTCCACCAGAATCAGGAGCAGTTTTCACTTTTGGAAAAAGCAAATTTGCCGAAAACGTACCCAGTAAATTCTGGCTGAAAAACGACGTCCCCTTAAAGATAGCGTGCGGAGACGAGCACACCGCCTTAATAACAGGTGAGAGGGAAGAGACTTTTTGAAGAATGAATCAGGTCAACTACACACGCATCATTCTGTCTCTGTCCCGCGCAGGAAACGGGAAACTCTTCATGTTTGGAAGCAACAACTGGGGGCAGCTGGGTCTGGGGTCCAAGCTGACCGCGAGCAAGCCCACCTGTGTCAAAGGTCGGTCTTCTGCTTCCTGTTTGAGGCTGAAAAAAGAGAAGGGAGAGCATAGTTTGTCCCCAAAGACCCTTTGTGCTGAGAAAAACCATTCCATCGTAATCCCAATCTGGAAGGTCCGTAATCCTTGTAATCCGGGGAGGCGGCGGCCCGCGGGGAGACGCGGCGGGTTGGGGGAGATAAAACAGAGTTGAAGAGGCTCGAACCATTTGAATACAATCAGCTGTTACACAATCATTTGGGTATTTGCTCAAATATATTAGTCAAAAGATGAGGGAAACTTTTAAACTTCAGTATTAAAGTTATTTTTTTTCGAAAAAAAACTGTTCATATAACAATTTAATAACAAAACTATTCCAACTCAAGTTTGCTGATAATCTTTTTTTTTCATGCTCTTAACTTTAAACTCTAAAACTACTTTAAACGGCAACACTGAGCTCACAGGTCAACGCATCCGTCTCCATGACAACTCGTCAGGCTCCACCTCCCGATGGAGGAACACGCTAACCTTAAGGTACAGGAGGGCTTTTGCACAATAACTATTCTACTTGTGTAATTTCAGCTCTTAAATGTGAAAAGGTCCAGCTGGTGGCCTGTGGGAGAAACCACACCCTCATCTTCACAGGTGCGTGTCCGACAGGTGAGTTCTGCTTCTAAAGGGGTCTGCGCGGCTGAAAGCGGTGTTTCCTCCGTTAAAGCTCGGGGCAAAGCGTTCGCCTCGGGGGGGAACAGCGAGGGTCAGCTGGGGCTCGGCGACTGCGAGGAGAGGACGTCCTTCCAGAGGATCGGCTTCCTGGATTCACACGGACCAATCAAAATGCTCGCTGCCGGCTCCAACACCTCCGCTGCTCTCACAGGTGCCGCTCACACATTCCTTTAATGTGGAGCATTTCTTTCATGAACATTTTAAAATATAACAATAAACAGTTTTTAGATTTAAAAAGTCTGTGGACTTCAAAAAAATCCATCAATTTAAAAAATCTAATTATTCCAGTAAACAGTTTAACTTTATTCATATTGTTTTATTTTCTAAATATTTCACTCAATATATATTTTTTATTTCCATTATTAAAAAGAAGTTGACAGTAAAATGTTCTCCTGTTCTAAATGCATCACAGAGAGCGGTAAACTGTTCATGTGGGGCGACAACACGGAGGGGCAGATCGGTTTGGGGAAGGAGAGCCACGCCTCGTCGCCTCAGGAAGTCAGCGTGGGACGGCCGATCAGCTGGGTGTCCTGTGGATACTACCACTCCGCCTTGGTCACAGGTGAGCGCGGGGGGGGCGGAGTTATGGGTATGGATCTGAGAATGAATGTCCTTTAACACGGCGTTTATTAACAACCTCTGCTGATGAACCAAATAACCGCTTCTGATCACCAGATTAGTGTCTGCAGTGACGCCGTGTGTGTGTGTGCGTGTGTGTCTCAGCTGACGGCGCTCTGTACACCTTTGGCGAGCGGGACAGCGGTAAACTGGGCCTGAGCACGGAGCAGCTGGCCCGGCACCGCGTCCCCCAGCCAGTAAAGAGCCTGAAGGAGCCGGTGAGCCAGGTGGCCTGTGGAGGAGGACACACGGTGGCCCTCACAGGTGGGGCAGGAACTACAAATATGGCCGCAGACCACACGCGTCAATCTATCAGAAAGGAAATGTTTATGGGTCGTGTCTCTGGTTCTCGGGCTTCTCGTCCCTCAGAGGACGCCGTCTTCACCTTCGGTCTGGGTCAGTTCGGACAACTCGGTCACGGGACGTTCGACTTCGAGGCTCGAGTGCCGCGGCCCGTCCGCCACTTCAAGAAGGGGCGCGTCCGTCATGTGACCTGCGGAGAAAACCACACCGCCGTCGTCACAGGTCACGCGGGGCTTTGACGGGGTTCTTCTTCGCTGGTTGGACCAGAGAGGCTCACGCCTCCCTGCGCTGTTTCTCATCCCCAGACGGCGGCCTGCTCTACACCTTCGGAGACGGTCGACACGGGAAACTGGGCCTGGGAGAGGAGAACTTCACCAACCAGTTCAAACCCACCCTGAGTCCACGCTTCCTCCAGTACAACGTTCAGGCAGTGCGTCTAAATAGTCGTTGTAACGTACATCTTATGTTCTGTATTCAGGTGAAATAAAAGTAGCTGCTAAAGTAATATTGATGTAACGGGGATTTTTTTACTAATGTGAGGACGATAAAGAAGCTTGTCTCTGGCCAGGCTTCGTGCGGCGGCTGCCACATGGTGGTTCTGGCCCGGCCGAGGGGCGAGAGCCGGGCTCACGTGACTCTGGAGGAGGACGACGTGACGGAGGACTACCTGGAGAAGCCGTACGTGGAGCTGCTGGGGGACACGGCCGACTGCTCCACCCTGCAGAGGAGCCTCTCGGCTCGGGTCCGCCGGAGGGAGAGGGTGGGTACGGAGCTCTGGACCCACCCGCACGGCAGAACCTCGTCCTCACCCCTCTCCTCCCCCATCCTCCCCTCAGGAGAGATCCCCGGAGCAGTTCGCCACGGCGCCCGGCCACCTCCACCCGCTGCCCCTCTCCAGCCAGAGCTTCCCGCCCAGGCTGCCTCCACCTGAGCTGAGCCACAGAAAGGTGCTCAACGGCACTCACCAACACAGGAGCGCAGGGTCAATGCAGCAGGGTACCTACCTCACCTCCACCTCACCTCCACCTCCTCCCCCAGGAACAGACCTCTGTTCCAATGGAACAGAACATCTATAGCAAATTGTAAATTCGCTTATTTGAGGAAATTGCACTTACTTGTTTCTTGTTCTCCTGAGTTTGTACCCTATGGTTGAATGCACTTATTGTACGTCGCTTTGGATAAAAGCGTCAGCTAAATGACATGTAATGTAATGTAATGTAATGTAACTACACCTTTCATCTCACCGCTGCTGCCTCCTCTCATGTAGTCTGTGTTCTGTTGTGTCCCTTCGAAGGGCTTCACAGACGGATGAAGGAAATATATGAATTTTTCAAATAACTAAAGGTCTAATTTTCTTTTACCAAAAGCCACTTTCTCCGCAGGGCGTTTTTTCCAAGCGGGCGCGATGGGGTTTAATCGGGACGTCCTGTATTGCAGAGGAGACAGCGGGCGACGCAGACAGCGTGGTGGAGAGCCTGACGGACAGCGACAGCGTGACGGGCCTGGGAGAAACCTCCGACTTCCTGAACATGGTGAGGAACCGGAGGACGCTCCAGCTCATCCACCGCTGCTGCTTCTTACCTCCTTCTCTTCTTCCTCCCGCTAGACACACGTGATGAAGATGGACCCTGCTGATCAATCGCTCACTTTGTCTCCTGTTCAGAAGGTAACTGTCCGAACCCTCCCGCAAAGATTCCCTTCAATAGACAACAGCCCTTAACACAGCGTGTGGACCACTGACCGGATCAGAACCTCGCAGAACCGTCTAAACATCACTACTTCAATGGCCCAGATGTTAATTATTAATGAGTTCATTCCTTCAGTCTCTCTTGGTTCCTCTACACGTCTCCTTTCCTTTACTCTTTACAGCATGCCTCCTTTCCTCTCCTCTCTAATGCATGTCTTCTCTCCTCTCTAATGCATGTCTCCTTTCCTTTCCTCTCTCTAATGCATGTCTCCTTTCCTTTCCTCTCTCTAATGCATGTCTCCTCTCCTCTCTAATGCATGTCTCCTTTCCTCTCTAATGCATGTCTCCTTTCCTTTCCTCTCTCTAATGCATGTCTCCTCTCCTCTCTAATGCATGTCTCCTTTCCTCTCTAATGCATGTCTCCTTTCCTTTCTTCTCTCTAATGCATGTCTCATCTCCTCTCTAATGCATGTCTCCTTTCCTGTCCTCTCTACAGCATGCCTCCTTTCCTCTCTTCTCTAATGCATGCCTCCTTTCCTTTCCTCTCTCTAATGCATGTCTCCTCTCCTCTCTAATGTATGTCTCCTTTCCTCTCCCCTCTAATGCATGTCTCCTTTCCTCTCCCCTCTAATGCATGTCTCCTCTCCCCTCTAATGCATGTCTCCTTTCCTCTCCCCTCTAATGCATGTCTCCTCTCCCCTCTAATGCATGTCTCCTTTCCTCTCCCCTCTAATGCATGTCTCCTCTCCCCTCTAATGCATGTCTCCTTTCCTCTCCTCTCTAATGCATGTCTCCTTTCCTTTCCTCTCTCGAATGCATGTCTCCTCTCCCCTCTAATGCATGTCTCCTTTCCTCTCCCCTCTAATGCATGTCTCCTCTCCCCTCTAATGCATGTCTCCTTTCCTCTCCCCTCTAATGCATGTCTCCTCTCCCCTCTAATGCATGTCTCCTTTCCTCTCCCCTCTAATGCATGTCTCCTCTCCCCTCTAATGCATGTCTCCTTTCCTCTCCTCTCTAATGCATGTCTCCTTTCCTTTCCTCTCTCTAATGCATGTCTCCTCTCCTCTCTAATGTATGTCTCCTTTCCTCTCCCCTCTAATGCATGTCTCCTTTCCTCTCCCCTCTAATGCATGCCTCCTCTCCCCTCTAATGCATGCCTCCTTTCCTCTCCTCTCTAATGCATGTCTCTCCTGCACCCTCCTCTCGCCTGCTGCTGGCGATAGAGGAAGCGTGAGCCCCCTAAGGCCTCCAAAGGGAACCCAAAAGAGGAGAGGAAGCTCTGGGTGCAGAGCAGCTTGTCCCCTGGTGGGGCTCTGAACCCCCCTCGACGCAGAACCACCAATCGGAACAAAGAGAACGTGATGGAGCAGCTGCAGAGGAGGCCCAGCAGGGACAAGCCCAGCGCCGGGGACATCAGGGGGACGGCCTCCAGGGGGACGGCCTCCAGGGGGACGGCCTCCAGGGGGACGGCCTCCAGGAGGGCGGCCTCCAGGCGGCGGCTCCGGCCGGCTGAGGGGAGGGGCCAGCTGACGGAGGTCAGCAGGAGGCTGGGAGCCGACTCCCTGGACTCTGAACCCGTCCGAGTCCAAAGCACAGTCATCGCGGTGCAGAGTCGGCACGCGGGGAGCCCGGCAGGCCGACATCTGGAGGGAGAGAGCTCGGGAGGCCCTCTGCGCCTCCCTGAGGGGGGAGACGAATCGCAGCTTCCCGAGAGCAGCGACCTTCTGAAGAGGTCTAAGAGCGAGGAAAACAAAAAAAAGGCCAAGACGGCAAAGCTCGGCCTGCTCGCCGGAGCCGCCGCTCTCGCCGCGGGGGGGGCGCTGATGATGCACCAGGCGGCATCCAGAAGCTCTGCGCCGCCATCTGAGAGCAGGCGGAGCCTCCTGGAGGAGAGCGAAGAGGCCAAATCCTACCGCGGCGATTTAAGCTCTGCACTGGCGGAGAAGGACGAGGAGGAGGACGAGGAGGAGGACGAGGGAGGGAAGAGGACAGGGGCAGAAGTCAGTGAGGAGGAGGACGAGGAGGACGAGGAGGAGGAAGAGGAGGAAGAAAAAGAAGTCACTCACTTTATTAAGGAATTTACAGAAGAAGAAGACAGCAACACTCTTCAAGCTGAGGATGAGTCCGACATTGAGAAAGAGAAGAGCAGAGATGAGGAGGAAGCAGAGGAGGAAGAGGAGGGCAGTGTGTTGGAGGAGGAGGCAGAAGAGGAAGAGGAGGGCAGTGTGTTGGAGGAGGAAGCAGAGGAGGAAGAGGAGGGCAGTGTGTTGGAGAAGGAGGCAGAGGAGGAAGAGGAGGGCAGTGTGTTGGAGGAGGAGGCAGAGGAGGAAGAGGAGAGCAGTGTGTTGGAGGAGGAGGCAGAGGAGGAAGAGGAGGGCAGTGTGTTGGAGGAGGAAGCAGAGGAGGAAGAGGAGGGCAGTGTGTTGGAGGAGGAGGCAGAGGAGGAAGAGGAGGCTACCTCCACAGCAGGAAGTAAAAGTGAAGATGAGACGGAATCAAAGGAGAGCAATTTAGGGGATGCAGAAGGAGAGGAAGAGGAGGAAGGAAGTGAAGAAGAGTCGAGTCATGACACAGAGAGCGAAGGAGGGGAGTCTGAAGGTGAGGAAGAGGAAGATGGAAGTGAGTCCTCCAAGTCATCACAGGAGGAAGAAGAGAGTGAGACAGAGGGAGGAGAAGAGGAGGAGGAAAGTAGTGCTGAGGATGAAGAGGAAGAGACAGAGAGTAGTGAGGAAGAAGAGGGTGAAAATGAAGAAGAGGAGGAAGAGGAGAGTGAAGATGAAAAGCAGGAGGAGGAGGAAGAGGAGGAGGAGGAAGAGGAGAGTGAAGGTGAAAAGGAGGACGAAGAGGAGAGTGAAGATGAAAAGCAGGAGGAGGAGGAGGAGGAAGAGGAGGAGGAGGAAGAGGAGAGTGAAGGTGAAAAGGAGGAGGAAGAGGAGGGTGAGGAGGAGGCGGGAGAGGAGGAGGAAGATGAAAAGGAGGAAGAGAGTGCTGAGGACGAGGCAGAAGAGGAAAAAGAGAGTGAGGAAGAAGAGGTTGATAGTGGTGAGGAGGAGGAGGAAGGTGAAGAAGAAGAGGAGGAAGTTGTGGAAGAGAAAAGGTCTTCTGAGGTGAAAAGTGTAAAGTCTGGAAGTAGGCGGCGGTCAGGGGTCAAAGGTCAGGCAGCAGACGAGTCGGAGGAGTTCTGGGACGACGTTCTGCCTCAGTACCTCCAGCTGAAATAACCAGCATCACATCTGCTTCCCCATGAAGACTCAGCAGGTCCCTGAACTCATCGCTCATGGTGCCTTCCCTGCCGGCTGTGATTATAACGTTTACATTTTTAATCATTTCATTTTCTCTTTTTATTCATTTATTTGTTGGAATAAAAAATTGGTTTTATTGTATTTCTTTTGTTTCTGTCTGTTGGATTTTTAACCACCAAATGTTTAAAATAAAAACCAAACTTTATTCATTTTCAGATCAGAACCAACTATCCACAGAGTTCTGATTGCTTTTATTTTCTAGTATTCATTTCATTTATATTTCTTTGTGTTTAATTTGATAGTTTTCTTCAAACTGAGGTGTTTGATAACTTGCACTGTTTCCTGCTGAATGACTTCCTGTCTGGAGTTTTCCAGATGTTGAGATGTTTCGGATCAGGTGGGGCTCTTTGTGTTCATAATCCCTCCCGTAGTTGTGTCCCAGCATGCACTGCTGTAGTCTGGAGGAACTACCAAACCATCCCAGTAGGACCAAGACGTCCTTCCTTCCTCTTTAGCTCTGTGCCGTCAGTCGTTCGACCGTACACAAACTATCTTGTCTTAAATGAAAGATCTGATTATGAAATCTTTGATTGACACGTTTCATCAGGATGCGACTAAAGGATCTCCGACGTGGAGCAAAGGTCGAGAGGACGGAGAGGAGGAGGAACAGGAAGGAGAGGACACGGATACATCGGCTGAGCAGAGTGTAGACGAGCCGACGGAGGAGACTCCGAGTGCTGTGAGTTGACAGACGATTCCACGTTCATTCATACTTCCTGTTGATACCAAAATGAAACCACTGATCTTTGCAGGAGCCTGAAGAGCTGGAAGGAGACTCCCAAACTGAGGGCGAGCAGAAAGGTTCATGCGTTCTGTGTCGTGTGAAACCAAATACATAATCAATGTATCCTAGAAGTTCTGTGATGACGTGAACCTTCACCAACATGATGTCCGTGATCAACAGCAGCAGAAGTCAGCGAGCCGCCCGCCACCACACGGGACGAGGAGACGGACGCCGGCCCCAAACCGGCCAATGGGACGGGGGACATCAACTCCAAGAGCCAACGGGGCTCCAGCAAAAAGGTACCCGCCGACGCCTCCACAGCCGGCGGGCCACACAGCGCGGCGTCTTACACCCTCTGTCCTCCTTTCAGCTCTCTCTCTTCAGACGGCCCCCCAAACCCCAGGACCAGACCCCCGTCCAGCAGAGAGCGCTGCCCTCTGGAGCCAGGGGCCCTCGCTCCGGAGCCTGCAGCCTGCTGTGAACCCTGCAGATAAACTCTTATTTTGAAAAGACCAAAGTGTGAAACGGTTAAAGCGTCCCCTTTTTACACCATCTCTGGAGAAGTTCTCCAACTGTCCTAAACAAGAAAGAAAAGCTGCACTGATGATATTTTCTTTGACTTCCTGACGGTGTTCACTTCTTTAAATCGACCACTTTACGTTCACAAGTGACCTTCAGCTGAGCCAGCTCCTCCCCAAGAACCCTTTATTGAGCCTCTGTGTGTGTGTGTGTGAGAGAGGGAATTCTAAACTGTGAGGATTTAAATAATCATATTTATAATGACATGGTCCTTGAGCACATTTTCGCACTTTAGATGTGATCAGTTTTATATCATGACATAAGAATTTCATATGAAATCACCTTTATATTAATGGATTTTGCTATATCAGTAAAACCTTTTCACATACAGCTGAACATGTCTTTTCATTTATTTTATTTTATTTCCAGTTCATTCAAGCTTGAGAAAAGCACTGAACCAAGATATCTGGAACTAGATAATATATATGAATATATACATAAGAATAAATAGGTGTTACCCTTCAGTGTTTTATCAATAACGAATACTTGTGATTTTAATCGCTGTTTGTCAATATTGAGCCAGTTTTATATTCTCTCCATCCTACTGGGTGGTGGAATTACCTCAAAATAGATTTGAACCACAGTGATCGAGGAATTGTCCTCATTAACATTTTAAATAAAGTTTGATTTCGGATCGAGAGAAGAAAAAGAAGAAGACGATAAATAAGTTAAAGAAGAAGAAACCGGATGGACACTAACACGGTACATTTTAAAGAACAGTTAAAACACTTTATGTCCTGTTCGTTTGTACTTGTCTGTTTCCCTTTTTGTGAATCTATAAATGGAATAAACGAGTGACTCAACGTACTACAGCTGGTCGTTAAGACGCAGTTACCTGCCGCTACCGGCAGGCGTCACCGGCTCCTCACCGGCTCTTCTTCTTCGTTGCTCTTTATTTTAGTCTGTTGACAGTTCACCGGAAGCTCCGCATTTTCCTTTAAGGAAAAATTCTCCTTTTCTTCTCCTTTTCTCTGAATAAAACCAAGCCTCCGGGGCCCGTGGAGCGGCGGGAGATGACGGGGATGGAGGAGTATAATAACGGCAGCGAGGTTCGTCCCGAGTCGGTAGAAGTTGGCTAGCTGGTCGCGGGCTAGCTGCACTAGCTCCCTCAGCTAGCCGCTCCTTAACATGGTTTCTGATGCCAACGCTGCTTTTTGATGTAAACATATAGTTTTGCATACTATTTCCAGAGTTAGTTAATTAAGCCTGCCTGTTAGTCAGCTGGTTAGTAGGGTGAATTAAGGGACATTCATCGTGTAATACTGTTCATGTGTTAATTTGAGTGAGCTAATGCTAAACCGACTGCTAACAGTAAAAGTATTTATACAACATTACAAATACACAAACTGACCGTCTCTTACGTCACATAGTATTAACTCTGCATATTGATGTGTTTCTCACTCATCAGAGCTCATTCAACTGTGAAGAAGCTGATAGCATCGTGAAAGAGGTAACGTCAACCTTTCTTTTGTTTCCCCTTTTTCAATTAGCTTGAAATGATTATTTTATTTCATCTATTCAAACTAACTTTGTCCCTGTTGTTTGTTTAATTCATTAATAATGTGAAAAACATTTCACCCATTCTCTCTATTATTCTGAGGCACATGCTTAATTTATCATTCTGGTTAATAACTAAATTAAAAGCAGTACAATTAAACCGCTTTGATGACGTCATCATGTGACAACATTTCATCCATCGCCCAGTCTCTATTTCCCACACGTTAAATTGTTTAACTGTGACTTTGGGAAAAATAAATGATGATCCAGCCACATAGATATGACAATAAATGTCTTCAAGCTCTTTTTAAAGACCGTCGTCTTTGTTTCTCTGCGGTTTTGACTCACTAAACATGAAATGTGTTGATAAAACGGCCGTTCGGGGGAGTGTCTCCGCCTCCCGCCCGGTGACTTCCACATGACTGTAAACTCTGATCTGCTGCGTGTGTCAGTGCATCGAGGCCGTCGTCGGGGCTGACGACTACAGCCAGAGTCTGGTGAACAAATGGACCGCCGGCATCGTGGAGCGCTGCCTCACACAGCTGGTGAAGCAGGGCAAAGCCTACAAGTACATCGGTACGTTCACTTTGGGTCCTTCGGGGTCCGTGGCCCACAAGCTCTTTACCTCCTCTGAAGAAGCCTCGCGTGTTTCAGAGGAAGAGCGGAGGTCCATCTTAATGGAGTCTGAACGTTGGATAAGAATGACCGCTTCTGGCAGAGAATAACACAAAGGAATCTAACTTTGATGCATGAATAACATATTGCACCTTTTAAAGATGGAAGAAAACATGTGGGACTAAACCCAGGTTCAATATTCAAACTAGAGCACAAATGTTTGTTTTTGTGTTCAGTGACGTGTGCTGTGATGCAGAAAACTGGAGCAGGCCTCCACACGGCTAACTCCTGCTACTGGGACACGGCTATGGACGGTGAGCGGAGTCACGTGACCGTCGGGGAGCTGATGATTCGTCCAGTTCCATCAGCTCACTGCCGTCTGTTGTCGTTTCGTCCCTGCAGGCAGCTGCACCGTGAGGTGGGAGAACCGCACCATGTACTGCGTGGTCAGTGTGTTCGCTGTGGCCGTGGCGTAGGTCGGTGTCCTGTGAACACCAGGGGGCCCCAGAGAGCCTCCTGGGGGCTTGACCTTTGACCCCCCCAGAGGAAAACGACTGTATTTTCTGCCTTCAGATGCATGCAATCATCGCAAAGTATTGATCTCTCTCTTTATTTATCATTTGCTGCAGCTGGAGTCTTCTTCTGTGGTTTCATGTTTAAAACGTGTATCTGTTCTACAAGTGTTTCTTTTCTGAGCCATTTGCCAGAAAATAAACAAGAAATATGATGTTGAGGCTTTTATCTTAACTCAATAAAGGTTGGAACATGACCGGTTTGTCTTCAGGTTCTGTTTGATGCGTTTCTGCATCACTGATGTAACTCAATACGTTTATAGAGTACAAGGCTGAGGTACTTTTACTTGGGCTGGTTGCTCCCTTTTTATACATAACAGAGGGAGCTATTGTACTTCTGCACACATGTTTAGTTAGTTGAAAGAAATGTATAAATATTCTCAAATCTTTATTACCAGCTGGAGGAAGTATTCCATAAAGTACCAGTTCCCCGCTGAGAAAATACTCAAACATAATAGATGTTCTTTGTTGGGACTTAGATTTGAACTAAAAGTAATAACTGACCACCGAAGCTCTTGAAGTTAAAGTTTATTATTGGAAAGAGGAATTCAACCTCCGACCTGCATGTGAAAAAGTACAACGATAACGGCAAGATAGAAGTACACACAAGTACACACAGATGTCTACACAGCCTCTTCTACTTGTCTGATTTAAATAAACACGAGTGCACAAGTCACACAGTAACAGAAGCTGCTGCAGGGAAACAGAGGGGGTGTTGTTGGGGGGGGGGGGGGGGGGGCAGTGGTCTCTGCTACTTAGCAAAACAACCCTGAACACTTTGTCTCAGTACTTGGAAAGTAAGTTCTTAGAAGTTCTCCTTGTTGAAGATGAACTTGACGTCGGCCTCCGAGTGGGACAGACATTGTTTCTCCAGGGATTTCCCGAGCTGGGGGGGGCCGCAAAGGAACACCCCCACTTTAGTCCTGAGGAGACGTGAGCAGATTGTTGATGAAGAGCAGCATTAATAACTAATGATCAGCTAAAAGTATTAAAACCTGCAATGATCACTGGAGAACCTCGATGACGTTTAGTTAACTTAAGTTTTATTTCCATTTTTATTGATTATTAAATCATTAAAAGACTGAAGTCAGAAATTCAAGAAGAAAATTCATCCGAAAAATTAGAGGACGACGTAGAATTATTTGTGTGAGTAATAGAAGAAGTAGTACTAGTAAAAGTATCAGTATGTAAACAGTAACATGATTTATTTACTAAGTCAAAGTGTTCACAGTGTGCGTGTGTGTGCGTGTGTGCGTGTGCGTGTGCGTGCGTGTGCGTCCCTCACCCCGGGTGCGCCGTGGCGATGCTGCTGAACTCGTGGTCCCAGTTGGGTTTCCCGTACAGCGTCTTCTGCTTCAGGCCCGTGATCGGGTCGTTCTCCGCCTCGTGGTGAACCCGGAAGTGAGCCGCCTGGTGGAGAGAGAACACACGACTTCAGGCCGGGGGCGTCTGGGGCCACCCGGGTCCACCTGGTCTTACCCCCCCTACCTCGGTCTCCTTCCAGCGGGTCAGGTAGATGTTGTAGCTGAGGAAGTCCGTCACGCCTTTCTCCGTCATCTGACCCTCCAGAGACTGCAGCAGGTCTGCAAACCACTCGAAGGCCTCGGTCTCCGGGCACAGCCAGTAGAAGTAGATCTGGGGGGGTGGGGGGGGGGGGCACTTTAGACACACGCCCTCCCCTTGGTGAACACCATGTGATCAGAGGACCTGGAGCTCCTCCCTCACCTTCTTGGTGAAGACCTCCTGGTTCTGCTGGATGCGTTTGTACCACACGGACTTGAGGATGGAGGCGAAAGGAGTCACGCCGATGCCGGCCCCCACCAGCATCACCACCTCGTAGCGGAACACGTCCTCGCTGGCCGTCCCAAAGGGCCCGTCGATGGCCAGCCTGCGGGGTCAATGTTCATGTGTCACGCACATTCACACCACCAGCAGCTGTCAATCATGAGATCAGGAAACGCTCTGCAGGCCGCTGAGACACACACGATGGACCCCCTCCCCCCCACCGGTGGCTTTATAGGCACTTACTTGGGCAGCTTCCAGGCCTCCTGAGGCTGAGTCTTGTCTCCCACGCAGGCCTCGTACAGCGCCTCGGTCCAGTCCCCCACGATGCGGATGTGGGCGCTGAAGTAGTCCTCCTCGGGGGCCGAGGTCAGGGTGAAGGGGTGCCACTCCAGCCGGGAGACGGACGGGCACTGGATGAAGACGTACTGACCCACCTCCATGTGGAAGCCCTTCCTCTTCATCTGCAGCTCCAGAGTCTTGGACGGGTGCATCACCACCTGAAGGGGGGGGTCGGGGGGGGGTCATCTCGTGAGGCTGTGTGCGCTGAAGTAAGTGAACCCATGACGGGTCGTATCTCCCCACCTTGGTGATGACCACCTTCTGGTGGGCCCGGTAGAAGCGGACGAGCCGCTCGCACACGTAGAGGATCATGGGCCCCACCACCCACTTCCACGTCTGGAGAAGAGGAACCGGTCATTAGTGCCCAACGCCGGCTCCCAGAGCCCCGCCCCCTTCCCGCGGCTCACCATCGGAGGGTTCCCAGCGAACGCCGGCACCGCACAGCCCGACCCGGGGCCCCCCCAGTCCTCAAAGTGCTCGGCGCACGCCTCGGGCCGGTTGGTCTCCAAGCTGCCGGCCGTCTGTCCTCTTACGATCCGCCTGCAGTCACGCGGTCAAGTTACAGGGACGCTGGCAGAGAGGACGACGACAACAACAACAACAACAACGCGTCTCACCCGAAGCCGTGGAACACCAGGCCCACGAAGAAGACCACGAAGAGGTGGTGGGTGTACCAGAAGACCTCAAAGTAGGACCTGCGGATGACCTCCATGGACGAGGTGATGATGAGGATGAGGGCCAGAGTGATGGCCACGCCCGTCAGCCCGGCCACCGTGGTGAACATGACGATGGTTGGGTTCTGCACGCACACACACGCACACACGCACACACACGCGTTGGCCAACTTCCCTCATGTACCAATGTGTGTGTTGTCGCGGTTCCTCTGAGACTCTCTGAGGAACCGCGTTAGGTGATAACAGATGAAAGAGTGAACGTCTGCAGCACTGAAACAAGTTGAAACTGAAGCCGAGTGCAAAAGTACAGATTAGAACCACGAGAATTTGAAGCGTGGAAACAGATTATTTGACACCAGGAGTCAAAAAGAAACTAAACGGTTTATTAGAAAAGAGGAAGTTTCACAAGAGAGGAGAAACCGCGGAAAGAGGAAGCTGATCAGATGAAGCAAAAGAGGATTTCACAGATTTGAGCAACAGCAGCGTCCTCACCGTCTCGTTGGTCCTGATGGGGTTGAGGAAGGACGCGTTGTCCCCGCTGCCGATCTCCGACAGGACGAAGGGAAGATGGCTGCTGTTCCTCTGCAGCTGGGCGTCCATGAAGTACTCGAAGTTGAACAAGTGAGCGACGATGTGCACGGCTGCGGGAGGAGGTCATGGAGTTACAGACGTGCCGACGCTCAGTATTAAAGCCCAGCAGGTCTGCAGGCGGGGCAGCTCACCCGTGTGGAAGGCGATCATGTAGGCCACCAGCTTGTGGAACGTGATGTTTCGGTCGAGCTGCCGAGCGGCCGTGCGGCTGCAGCACTGAAGCACAAAGGTCACCAGGTTATTAGGAGCTGTGATGCCCCCCCGGCCCCCCGGCCCCCCGGGGACATGAACCTGTGCGCGGGCTCCTCACCTGGACGGTGCCTCGCAGGAAGGACAGCAGGTTCCTGCAGACCGGCAGCAGGATGAGCATGCAGTTGAAGTTGAGGCAGGCGGCCGGAGCTCTGGCCCAGGACAGCGCGTGCTGACGGGCGAGCGAGAGAGAGAGAGAGAGTAATCTGATTACTCTGCAGAGCACGACGCTTCGGGCCATGAGAGTCCACTGAAGCTGCAGCTTGATGCATCTGGACCGCGTTTCACTTCTGCTCCGTGTAGGATGGAGCGGACTTTAACCCTGCTGCGGGTGGAGCGGGTGGTGCAGATGAGGGGCGATTAGTGTGGAGGTTTCATGATGTCGCGTTCGGTTATGCGGGACAACGAATCACATGCTGGGGCTCTTTGCTTTGTGGTTTAACCTGAAATCCTGTCTGATGAATGAGGCGACTGGTTCATATTCATATCAGAGCCGCTCTGCAAGCTCCTGCTGGTGGTTGGTGATGTGAATCGTGGGGTTTCCTCAGAATGCCCCCACCCGACCCGACCCCACCCGCTGCACTTTGAGGAAGTGAAAAGGGTCAGGTCCTTTTTAAAAAAAATGCATCTTCTCTAACAAGAGCTTTGAAGCGTGAAATAATAAAAAGAACCCGCTGATTGGGTGCTTGTTTCCTCAGTAAGCATTAGAACCGTGAGTGGACTCACCCCCAGCAGAACCCGCGTGTAGAACCACCTCTCCACCAGGAAGGCCATGTAGAAATGGACAAACAGGAAGGCATTGATGCCGAGCCAGACCAGCTGCAACAGACAAGCACACACGTCTTAGACGACGGAGAACCCAGATGCTGCACAGCGAACACGGTCCGAACCGGAATGGTCCGATGCAAAGAATAAACAGACCTGCGGTTCCACATCCTCACCGGAGGATTCAAACCGTTCCACACAAAGCACCTTTCACTGCGTGTGAAAAAGTGTACTCACAATCACGAAGATGGAGAGTCCTTCGTTGGCGGCAAAGTTCCCCATGATGAGCAGAGCTTCTCCGAGAGAAGGAAGCAGGAGACAGTGAAGGAGGCGAGTGGAGGTGCAGTGCACCGGTTCCTCACTTTATAACTTTTACCAGAAGCAAATGAGGAAGTGGCCCGACGCCGGCCCCCGGGTTTCTCCACCTAAAGGAGGACGAGCCGAGAGGCTCCTCGGCGATGAGCTCACAGGAGAACCAACAGAAAGAAAAGCCCAGCGTCCGCCGCGTCCACCTGGAGATCAGTGATAAAGGAGGACGGATTCCTGCAGGTTGAGATAAGACTCACAGCAGTGCATCAGGACACTGACGGAGGCTCCACCTTCTGACTCCTCGCAGAGGGAATGGAGGAGTCGCGGCGGCGTGGACAGCCTGCAGGTGACCGCTGAGGAGGAAACCGTTGGGCAGAGGAAGTGGTGCATTTCTAAACATCGCTTGCCACATGCTTCCTGTTTCAGGCTCCGCTGCAGAGAGGAGAGCAGCTGAACCTGAAGGAGCTGCAGACAGCAGGAGGTCGGGAGGTCGGGAGGTCAGGAGGTTGGGAGGTCAGGAGGTCGGCCCCACGCAGCCTCTACGGGGATGAACTGAGGAGGAGGCTGCAGAGGCTCCTGGTCCTCCGCGGCTTCTGAGAGTTCCCTCCTCATCCTCAGCGGGTGAAAGAAGCATCAGTGTCGCATTGGGGGGGATAGGGGTCGGGGGGTCGCAGGGTCGGGGGGTCGCGGGGTCGGGGGGGCGGGTCCTCCCCGTTCGAGCTTATCACGCTCCCCCTGATGGCATCTTTGAGGCAGTTGCATGGAGGTCCAAGCACCGCTGGCTCTGGACTACTGTGTCTGGTGGACGTGGACGGCGACTAAAGGCCAGCGGTCCGAGTTTAGCAGCCGAACGCCGTGCCGCCGGGCTGCCTTTGAGCAACGCCTCCGTGTCACATGTGTGGGTCTGAGCCGATCAGAGGAGTGTCGTGCTGCCACCTTCAGGAGGAGCAGAGGAGCGGTCCGCATGAAGGAGGCACAAGTGTGATTTGGGTGATGGTGTAATGAGCCACTGAGAAATGAGTAATGGAGTTCAATTAGAGACAGACGCGAGGGGACAGAATGAGTCCAGTCGTCCCGCCACGTCATCACCACCTTCACAGGAAGACTCTTTCCCTCTACTTAGGTGATGGGCTGCGTTTTATTCAGCGTTACCAACAGTAATCCAGATGTTCACCCTCCAGACTAATAACACACAGGAGAATATCTTTGTCATTGATCCAGATGTGCAGGCTGAATGTCACATGGTCGCTGACTGCTGCAGTCATATAGGTGCATATGTATGTATACACACACACACTAACTAACATATGTATGTAACATAGTGAAGCTGAGGGCAAAGGTCAAAGCACACGCTGTATAATTTAGACAAAAGGCCTCAGGTGATTGGTCGTAATCTGGGCGAGGGGATTAAATGAAATCTGTTTCATGGGGACTGTGGTGACGCACACGGGAGCCTTTATTGTGAAGGAGCCATGGGAAACACAACCTGATGCTTTCCCGCCCCAGAGGTTATGTATTTGATACTTAAATCTCTGTAATAGTAATCAGGATTATTTAAACACGGGGCGTTCAGGAGCCTCCTGCGAAAAGATAGAAAAGGCTTTTGTTGTGAAGCAGTTTCTCATCTTCACTGGGAGTTCATGCGTTCAGTATGTAAATCACAGAATTATGTGTTTTTCTGTTTTATCAATAACCTGTTTTTCCACGCGAGGCGTTCAGGGACTGCTGTAAAACGGCCCCTCTTCACGCTGGTTTGTGAGTCCTTCGTCCATCGCTCATCCAGCGTATGCTGCTCCTCCAGAAGTCACGTGGTCAGGACCTGGTTGTGTTCAATGACTTCTGAGGTCCAGGAGGACACGTGACATCTGTGACCTTCAGTGACCGGTTTGCTGCTAAAAACGTTCCATGATCAGATCATCTGATGGAGAGAAGATCGCTGAGGGGGCAAGCTGGTGAAGATCATGTGTGGCGATGGAAAACCCCACAATCCAATTTACAACAGGAAATAAAATCCCCTCTTTGGGGTTTTTAAGAACCTCTTGAATCTTTATTTTTACTCCAATATGATCATTTGTTTATTTTATTTGTTCATTCAATATTTTGGCCGTTTTGGACTTCTGTCTTCTGACTTTTGTCCCTCTTAGAATCCATCAACATAATTAGAAACTGAACAAAATGAATCGGAAAGCAACAAATGAATAATCTAAAAAAACGGGTTGTGTAGTTTAATTAACTTTGATTTACACATCTGTGTAATTGAGTAATTTGTCCCAGTCGTGGTTCTATCTCATGAAACGACCTTTAGTTCCTGCGAACAAAGCTCATTTGTTTCACATCATTTGGACTCAACCCGTGTTTTTATTCAGCATTTAAAGAGACAGCGTCCCGACGGGGGGGTAGAAATGCGCAGCGAGGCCAGTGAACGCACCACTCCGCTGACAGCACGCCGACCAGCAGCAGGCGCGCGCCGTTACACGGAGTGCACGCGGAGACCCGGTCCCGGTCCCGGTCCAGAGGCTCCGGTCCCTCCACAGGACCTCACGGCTCTTTTACTCTGAAGGGAACGCTCGCGCACAGGTGAGCCTCGTCAGCGACCCGTCGGTTAGTTAAAGAGGTTCCGACAGTAAAGATGTAATGTTATTAAAAGCTTAACGATGGCGCCTTTTAATTCACTTTAAACCTTTTAATCCGCTCGTTTTGATAACTTTTGTTTTGTAGTTTGATGAGAAAAACACTGAATGTGTTCGTTGTGTTGTCTCACGTGAAGCTACACACATTTACCAAGGAGACACTTTTAAATGGGACAAACAGAAAAAAAAGAACAAAACAACAAAAAGAAAAAGTTAATTATCTGAATAGTTTATTCAGCACACAAACGTCTGCTGAGACGTGTTTCCTCTCCATGGTGGAGACCAGCAGTCAACGGTCCACATGTGTCCCCGCTGATAAGAGGGGACCACTCCTCCACGGGACCTCCACCATGTCTCTGCTCAGAGACCTCCACGGGACCTCCACCATGTCTCTGCTCAGAGACCTCCACGGGACCTCCACCATGTCTCTGCTCAGAGACCTCCAGGGGACCTCCACCATGTCTCTGCGGACCTCCACCATGTCTCTGCTCAGAGACCTCCAGGGGACCTCCACCATGTCTCTGCGGACCTCCACCATGTCTCTGCTCAGAGACCTCCAGGGGACCTCCACCATGTCTCTGCTCAGAGACCTCCAGGGGACCTCCACCATGTCTCTGCTCAGAGACCTCCAGAGGCTCTGACCAACAGCAATGTGACTACCCAGCAGGGACCGCGTGGACTTTGTCTTTAAGGTCCACGCGCCAGCTTCAGATAAAGTCTGAATGGCGGCGGTTTAGAACGTCGGCGTGTGAAGGACGTCGCTTGCTGAAGGTCCCTGATGCTTCTAATGTGGAGTTTGAACTGAACGATGGAGCCTCCACCTTGTGAATCACATTCCGTCTCCACCAGCGTTTGGTTGTCGTTCAGACTGGACTTCCTGCCGTGACCTTTGACATCCCAGCAGCAGTTAGCCGCGTGCTAAAGGGCCGACCTGCTCGGTAACTTCAGACCGACTCAAACCGAGTTAACGGGACGCATCATACAGTCTTCTCCAATTCATCGTGATGTTTATTTAGTAACTGATGGTCCATAAAGCAGGGGAGGCTTTAGGGCGGGGCCTAACGCTGATTGACAGGCGTAGTGTTCTCTGTTTTCCTCTTTGAACTTCCACTTCAGGAAAGTTCATTGTAACTTTGGTAACTTAAAAATCTTCCATCCTGCTTCTAAAAAAAACAACTCGCCGAGAACGCTGCACAGGAAGTCTGGTCACAAACTACTTACGATGGCGCGTGTTTTGGCGGCGGGACGAATGCGTTTGTGTGCGTCACGTCCCCAACGAGACGCCCGTTAATTAGCATCACGCTGCTTTATGTAACGCCGCCTGTTTACAGCAAACGGCATGTGACTCCCTGCGGATCGACTGCTGCTGTCTGATCGTGTGTGTGTGTGCGTGTGTGTGTGTGCGTGTGCGTGTGCGTGTGTGTGTGTGTGTGCGTGCGTGTGCGTGTGCGTGTGTGTGTGTGTGTGCGTGCGTGTGCGTGTGCGTGTGCGTGTGCGTGTGCGCGTGCGCGTGCGTGTGCGTGTGTGCGTGTGTGTGTGTGTGTGTGACTCCATCGGAGCTCATTGACGTTTTACTCTGTCGAGCTTTTAGTTTGGACTCTTTTATTTCCTCTATTGACTCATTCATCGTTTTGTCTTAAAAACGATTCCATCGTCTCAACAAACACAATTTTAATATCGAACAACGGACGTGAGTCCGAATTCCTTCCCGTTGTTTGAGGCTTTGTGAAGAGTTCCACATCATCATTCCAAGCCAAACGTTCTGTGGAGAACTCGTGATGAAGGAGATATCCGTCGTTCTCCCTGAGGGGCCGACCCCTCCCACAGCGGGAGAAGGATGATGTCATCCCTCGGGGGGGGGGGGGGGGTCAGTAACGAGGTCACCCAGTGATCGGATGAGGGATTGATTTGGACGCCGCGCTGTGAGCCGGCGGGAGTCGGCCTCGCCGCGCTCCGATGGGCCCCCCCCCCCCCGTCAGACACAACTTCTGGAGCCAGTCGCCACGGCAACACGACGCGCCAGGCGACCCCTGTGGGGAGAACGGCCGTTTCCTCAGCAGAACGATGATGGCGGCTCTAGAGGTTCTCCGTCACTGGGATTACACGTCTCGCCGCCTGGGTTCCGTCCCTCAGGCACGGCTTTAAAATCCATTCTGTGGCTTAATGGAATCCGTCTTTGATTCTGGACTCTGGTTACGTAAAGATTTACAGTTCCTGATAACAATGTTCTTTATGTCACGTGGTTCGGATTATGAAATCTGTCTTTTAAGCAGCGAACACGACACTGAATCGCCGTCGCACTCCTGCATTTGGCCATTTCAACACGAGTCTCATGGCGTCCATCGTCCTGCAGCTAACATGATGCCCCGTTGCATCATGGGCTAATCGCTGATGTTTATCGCAGCTGACGGACTTTGAGACGTGAACATAAAAAGCTCAAATAACCGAGACGCAGTCTGCCGGTGAAGCTCCGCCTCTTCGCACCTTCAGCCTGGTCTACGCGGGGGCTTTAACCCCGTCTTTGTGCCCCCCCCCCTCTGACAGGAGGACGACTCAACGCGTACGTGCACCGTGTGACCGGCCGCTCTGCTGAAGGTCCAACTCGTCCTTCTGGGGGGAACCGGAGAACCAGATGTGGGTCCAGGTGTTTGACTGCGGGGACGCAACCATGTGCAGGTAGGACTCAATATTAATATTAATATTTTCACAACAATATTGACTTGATCTTCAAAGGTAACGGAAGCGAATGAATAAATCAACTTCTATTCCATGTCCCTGTGTGTCTTTTATCCGTCTCCGATGTCTCAACGAGTGTTGACTAATGTGCATTTACATTTACGTTACGTTGGACGTGATCTGTGAAACCCGACGGGAGGAACATCCTCCGCGCGCGGCGGTCGGGTCCTTCAGTCAGATGCACGGCCTCCGGTTGGGATGCAGGACGGAGCCTCCAGACTCCCGAGGACGTCTCTTCCTGCCACGAAACCATCAATCTGATCTAGTCTATCAGACCGTAAACCTTTTATTTTGGCTTCCTAAAGCTTCTTGGAGCCAAACTCTGTTTCAGACACAATCTGATTAAAGCAAACTGATTTTAAATGTGTCTCATGGGCAGTTTGTCACAGACGATGTGTTCAGGGACCGTCGGGAGGATAAAACTATATAGTGGACTAATCTGATTGGAGGAACCTCAGGGGTCCGTTAATGTGCAACAAGCGCAGACCGATGAGTGAAGGCCGTGACGGGCCGGCGGGGGTCCCGTGACTGCTGGACGAGGCTCCTGAATGCTCCACTTGTCTCCGGGTCACGTGTTCGATGGCGAGCTGCTGGTTTTAACTGTTTGGTTGGGGTCGGCAGGTCGACCGGAGGCGGCGGGCTGCTGCGGCTGCTGGTCTATCTGCTGCCGCTGGTGGCCGGCAGCGGGGCCGAGGTCCAGGACGCCGCCCGCCAGGAGCCACGCGGCCCCGGTGAGTCCTTCTTCTCATCCCGGTGTTTGACGGAAAGAGACCTGATCCTCCGGCGCGACGCCTTCAAGCCGAAGAGGTTTCTGCTTCCTGATGCCGACAGGAAGTGGAAGTGACCTCAGTGTCTCCAGACGATGAAGACGTCACCGCGTCCTGAGTTAATAATAGAAAACTAATGTGGAAATGTGACTTTTGTTCTTCTGCATCCGAGCTGCTCTGCGTCTGGTTTGATAAAGTGCAGAGACATAAAAGTCAATAACCGACATACGTCAGTTGGCTCCATAAACGACTCCCCCTTGATGAGCAACGCCGTCTCTCCCCCCCCTCCCCCCCCAGCGGTTGCCGCGACGACGAGGCCTCACATCCACTTGTGCCGCTCTCCCAACATGGAGGACTTCAGCTGCTGGTGGCGTCCGCTGGACAACCTGACGGACGGGGAGCAGGTGACCTACGACCTCAGATACTCCCATGGGTACGTAGGCAGTACTACAAGTACGCAGCTCACGTACTTTTTTTGGAGTACTATGCAGGAGTCCATGCACAGTTATGACACGTCATCCAATGTGTGTGGTTTTAGTTTGCAGGACTACAAACATTATTTTTTAATAGTTTATCCAAATAGTTTCCTTTTTTAATTGTCTTGTTTGATTATTATTAATAATTTATTGAGAGAACTGCCGACCGCGCGCCTCGAGGTCAACGTGTGATGTGCTATTCAATAAAGAGGAGAAACCATCGCAGCGTCCCCGCTAACAGGACCCATTGATCATCGGCGCTCTCGCCAACGTGCCATCGATCGCTGGACCACCGCGGACGTTAATCAGGGTCACGTGACGAGACCAGGCCCGAATCACCGCGTCTGTATGACGTCCTCTGTGTATTAGTACATCAGCTCATAGCTGCCCCCCCTCCCTCGTCCCCGCAGCAAAGGGCCCTGGTTGGAGTGTCCCGACTACGTCAGCTCGGGGCCCTTCAGCTGCCACTTTGACAGCAGCCACACCTCCATTTGGAAGGTGTACTGCCTGAAGGTGTCCGCCGTCACCACCCGCAGGAACTACACCTCCCAGAAGCTCTGCGTGGACGTGGCCGATATTGGTGAGGAGGAGGAGGAGGAGGAGGAGGAGGAGGAGGAGGAGGAGGAGGAGGAGGGGGAGGAGGAGGAGGAGGGGGAGGAGACGTTATTTCTTAATACTTAACTCCATCTGAAATATTGAGAAATGTCTAAACAATCAAGATGTCTTAATGTTTATTTCATTGTCTGTTTGTCTGCTCGATGACTCAGTGATTGTTTGGGTTTAATAAGCATGAATTGTCAAATATAGAACATTTGATGCCACAAAGATTATTGAAGGTTTATATCACAATATACATTTTTAGGATAAAGAAACTAATTATTATCTATAAAAGCAGCACGAAAGTAGAACTGAGAGGATAAATGTGCACATGAGTGAGTGATCGTGATGAATCCATGAATCCAGTTCAGACCGAGGCTCCGGTGAACCTCAGCTTCTCCCTGACGGACGCCGGGGGGGACGAGGTGGGCCACGCCGCCCTGCTGTCCTGGTCCTACCCGGTGCCCTCTGACCTCCGCTACGGCTGGATCACGCTGGTCTACGAGCTGCAGTACCGCCGGCTCCGCGAGCCCGACGCCTGGAAGGTACCGGCCCCCCGGGCCCGAGTCCTCGGGACGATTCCCTCTCCCACCGATCTCCTTTTACCGTCCCGGACCATCAGTGTGACCTCCGACCCCCCCTCCCTCAGGTCAAGCACCCCCTGCGGGAGCCTCAGGTGGAGCTGCTCGGCCTCCCCGCCGGAGACTACGTGGTCCGGGTCCGCTGCCGGTCCCAGAACAGCGGTCTGTGGAGCGCGTGGAGCGCCGCCATGCCGATGAGCCTCCCCGCCGGGCCGCCGGCAGGTAAGCAGGGGGGGTGGGGGGGGTCAGCGGCACGGCGGCGCCCCACACGCTTTCATTTGGCTGTGTATTGACCGCGTGTCTGTCCGACAGGAAACCTCCTGGTTCTGATCCTGGTGACGGGCGTCGCCGTGGTGGCTCTGCTGGTGATCCTCTTCTTGGTCGTCCCGCAGGGAAAAAGGTTCAGAGTACTACTAGTACTACTACTACTAGTTATACTAACTTCTACTATTCCTTCCACTGTCACAAGCAAAGTGCAGTTTATTAGAAATGAGCGCACGCATTAAGGATTGGAGGTCAATGGAGGTCAATGGAGGTCAATGGAGGTCAAAGGCGCATTGCTAGGCAACAACATGAGCTCCACATGTGTGATGTCATAACAAAGCCGTGGCCGTATAATGTGCTTATCGAAACTTATCCAGTTTATATTTTTAAGCGCTGACTTCCTCTTCCTTCAGAATAAAAGACTACTTCCTGCCGCCTGTTCCAAAGCCGAGGATCATCGGCGTCGACCCGCTGCTCCTGAAGGTAACACACATCATCGGTCTTATACCATATTTTCATGCTGTACTAACCCCCCCCCCCCCCCCCCCCCCCCACAGAAGGGGAACCTGGACGAGATCAACCGTCACTTCAGGAGCTTCCACAGCTTCAGCCCCCCGAGCTACGCGGAGGACGTTTGGGTCCAGGTGAGCGGCGCCGACATCTTCCCCGCCACGCCGAAGGACCTGACAGGGCGCGGCGATGTCACCCCGTGTGACCGGATGCCCCCCCCCCAACAGCAGACCACCCTCCGCCCGCCGTCCTACGTGCGGAGCGTGTTGCCCAACTGCTCCACCGTCCCCCAAGGTGACCCGGCCCCGTCTACGTGGTCGAGGCCCGAGGTGGTGTCCCTGCCGGGGTCAGTGTACAGCGTGATGGGACGTCCCGGCGCCGTACCCCCGCCTCCCGGCGCCACCAACTACTCGCATCAGGATTTCTACACCTGCGTCCAGCTGATGAACGAGAGCGGCGAGGTGCACCTGGTGCCCTGTCTGCCGCCGGCCTACTGCCGCGAGGCCCCGCCCCTGTGGAAGGTCGCAGGGGAGGAGAAGGGGGTGGAGCCGAAGGTGGAGGAGGACGAGGAGGAGGAGGAGGAGGAGGAGAAGATGGCTGACCGCCGAGCCAAGACCCACCAGAGGAACGATGGCGGCGAAGGGGAGAGGAGCGAGGTGGTTCCTTTGCTGCCCGTCGCCGTGGGCAACCAGGACTGAGCGCAGGGAGGGACTGGATTGGTTGTTTCTTTGCCGAGTGGAACCTGAAGGTTACCTTTTAAATATATAAATGGAGTATTTCTGCCCGCTGACCATTATTGAATACTATTGACCGTTGTTGGCTATTATTGACTTATTAACCGTTATTAACCATCATTAACCATTGTTAACCATCATTAACCATTATTAACCATTGTTAACCATCATTAACCATTATTAACCGTTGTTAACCATTGTTAACCATCATTAACCGTTATTAACCATTATTAACCGTTGTTAACCATTGTTAACCATCATTAACCGTTATTAACCATTGTTAACCATTATTAACCATTATTAACCGTTGTTAACCATTGTTAACCATCATTAACCGTTATTAACCATTATTAACCATTGTTAACCATTATTAACCATTATTAACCGTTGTTAACCATTGTTAACCATCATTAACCGTTATTAACCATTATTAACCATTGTTAACCATTATTAACCATTATTAACCGTTGTTGTCGATCTTCTACGGTCGATGGTCCTCAGTGAAGCTCTAAACTGTTGTCGTGTTTCTCTCTTGTGTTCAACGTCTTGAAATTTCCTTTTATGTGTCTTTTTGTCTCGCCTGACGTGTGTGTGTGTGTGTGTGTGTGTGTCTGTGTGTGTGTGGTGTGTGTGTGTGTGTGCGTGTGTGTGTGCGTGTTACTGTTCGTTGTTTGTTTCTCACCTTTTTATTGTGACAAAAGCACTTTGGAGCTGAAGGCATAAAAAGTGAATCTGGAGGCTTAAATGTGTGCACGGCTCATCATTTATAACACGCACACGCATGTGTTGATCCTTCTTCTCTGGTGGTAAACGTGCGATGAGCCGACTGCAACGCGGCCGATGTCCAAAGATCCAAACAAACGCGTAACCATCCACTGACGTCGAGGCGCGTGGACGTGAGCCGAGTGGATGAACAATGAATAATGATGTTCGACTCGACACAGGAGCAACATCTGGCTGGTTGCAGAGGACGAACAGCTGCTTCTCTCATCCGTCTTCACAGGGTTTCCTCTGCTTCGCCTGAACGCCTCGCGGTTCACTGATCAAAGCTGATTCAGGATCAGCTGAGCGGCTTTAGTGTGAGGACGCGTCAGAGACGGTCTGAAGACAAGTAAACCGTTGTCTCCGGTCGTGCGTCCTGTGACCGGCGTCAGCTGCATTCTCTGGTTATTAATAGTTTATAATCAGCTGGAGAGAAAACACACGAGCAGCTTCTGAAGGACACGTTTCCTTCTGTTCACTGCTGCAGCCGTCGTTCATGCACCAAGCGTGTCCTTTAACAGACGAGGGACTAAGGGAGGGAGAAGGATGCAAGGAGGGAAGAAAGAGGAAAGATGGAAGGACAAACGGATGAAAACAAAAGTAGCAAAAGTGAAAATAAATATCAAACAATGTATGAAAGGGGAGATTCAAGGAAAAGTAAGTGTGAGCAGTACTCTACTGTAGTACAAGTACCTTGAGGCTCAGAAGTACTGCGAGCAGTACTGCGGGACAGGGTGTCGGGTGTCGGGGGTCTGCTCGGCTCGGGGGGGCGGACTCTAACTTTTGTGTCACTCTGGAGCCGCCGGCTTCACACGAGTTGCTTCACAGCGGCGAGGTAAGAACACACACTCTCTCTCACACACTCACACACACACACACACACACACACACACACACACACACACACACACACACAGCGGCAGAATGGTGGTGTTTCATTCAAAGTCGTCCCCGCGTCTCGGAGCTTCTTCTACTCGCTGTTTGCTGTTTACAGAGTGTTTTCTCATCGAGGCCTCGGGGCCTCAGGCAGCTGTCGCCATAAAAATAGATCCTCGTCACACACAGACACACACACACACACACTCACACTCTCCCACGTGTGTGTGTGTGTGTGTGTGTGCGGAACAGATAAGAACATGATACAAAATACCAAAGGTTCTTTTCAACATCTTTCATGAAATAAACTAAACCCGTAAAAAGACATTTTGATGACGATTATTTAGTCTTTTTGAGGAAACTACTTAATAAAAGTATTTCTTGTTGTTTTTTAACTCCCTTTTTACTTTAAAAAGTATTAAGGTACTTGGAACTTGGAATGTTTCTATTTCTTGTGTTTTTGTACTTTTAATCTTTTGTTTTATTTATGTATTTAATACTTTTGAATCTACAAATATGATCAGATAGTTATTGTCCTGTTTCAATAATCCATTTCTCTTTAAATGAACTCTTTGTCAGTGAGGGTTGCATGCAGCAGCCCGTTAGCTTAGCCTAGCATAAAGACTGTACACATGTCACCTATCTGATGTAGAAATATACATATACAATGTTTACGATTGTAATGCACGTCTGTTATTAAGTCATTACAGTAAATACCTGAAGGTGTATCATCATTTAAAGAAGCTCTAAAGCGATTGTTCTTATTTGATGGCAGAAGCCATCTTGGTTGCCATGGCGTCGACCAACCAGAGCGGAGAGCACCGGGACCAGACGGTTCCCGGGGCGGCGGAGGAGGAGGAGGAGGAGGCGAGGAGGAGCGCCCGAGGGGTCCAGTCCCGTTACCTGCGCTGTCCGTCGCCCAGGTAGGAGGGGGGGCCACCCGGAGGTCGACATCGTGTTGAGGATGTTTCATGTGACCCGCTGCTCCTCTCCCTCAGTTTCTCCATGGCTTCAGAATCCAGGTTCTCCATGATCTCCGGCTCCGACGCCGCCAGCATCTTCATGGAGCCCATCCACCTCTCCTCGGCCATCGCCGCCAAGCAGATCATCAGCGAGGGTGAGAGGAGCACCGCTTCCATCACCAGATCACGTCGCGTCGTCCTCCACCAAATCATTTCTAGATTTCTGAGTCCACGTCCAGCACTTGTAATTCAGTGAGGCGCTCGGTCATCGCCGCGGCTCGTTAGTGGCTTTGATTGGGGACATTGGCTGGCGGGACACGGCGCGGGCGGACGCTTTAATGGACACCGCGTGCTTCCACGGCAGGGCCGGACGACTTTTAATCTGCATACCTCTGAAGCTTCCTTCATAACCCTCATCGTCTCATATATATCTCCACAAGGTCATTGTACAATCCTGTTAAAACCATTTAAGTTCCCAAAAACTAAAATATTTACCCAAAAAGTAAATCTTGTGGCGATGTGAGATGATTGTGCAGCTGGTCCAGCAGGGAGACGGAGAATCCCGCCGCGCATGTGCAGCATCACCAGCTTTCTGTCGGCCTCGATCTCTAATCGCACAAAATCCAGTGTAGTTTCTTTCCGGAACAAATCAGAAAAGTGCTGAGACCTGAGCGGGATTACTGTTATTATCATTATGACTATTTAATCCCCCTTTGAGCTTTTATCAAAGGTCAAAGGTCAATGCTTATGGTTCATGTCCCTACGTAGAGCTGCCGCCTCGCAGCTTGCAGGCCGAGTCCGTCTCCGAGTCCATGTTGGAGACGGCCGACCAGCTGATGGTGGAGGACCTGTACAACCGCGTCAGGGACATGATCGACGACCGCAGCCCCTACAACACCCCCTGCGTGCTGGACATCCAGAGGGCGGTGCTGCAGGACCGCGTGGAGGCGCCCCTCAACCCCGTGGACGAGGTGTGGCCCAACGTCTTCATCGGCGAGAAGTGAGTCCAGGCCACTGTCCTCCAATGGCTTCTGCTGAAGGCCGCGTTGGGCTGTGAGGCAGCGCAGAAGGTTTATGGGGACTTGTAATCTGTCTTCAGGTCTGTGGCGGTGAACAAGGCTCGGCTGAAGCGAATGGGCGTCACCCACATCCTCAACGCGGCGCACGGCACGGGGGTGTACACGGGCGAGTCCTTCTACGCCGGCATGGGCCTCCGGTACATGGGCATCGAGGTGGACGACTTCCCCGACTCCGACATGGCGCCGCACTTCCGGCCCACCGCCGAGTTCCTGGACGACGCTCTGCTGACGCACAGAGGTGAGGGGAGCTTCTTCAGGTTCCAACCCTTCAGGCCGTCGTCGGTTCCGTGAAGGAGGCGTCCGTCAATCGGCTCATTCGTTTGTTGAAGGAGCTCTAGTTCCGCCTTGTGTCCGTGCAGGAAAGGTGCTGGTCGTGTCCATGATGGGCGTGAGCCGCTCCGCCGTCCTGGTGGCGTCCTACCTGATGATCTTCCAGCACATGAGCATCATGGAGGCGCTGACCTCCATGAGGAAAAAGCGCGCCATCCACCCGAACGAGGGCTTCCTGAAGCAGCTGCGCAACCTCAACGAGAACCTGATGGAGGAGCGCGACGACGACGACGAGACGCTCAGCCAGTGCTCCGTCATCGATGCACGCGGCCGCGCACGCATCTTCGGCGAGGGCGAGGGCGAGGACGATGAGGACACGGACGGAGAGGAAGAGCACAGCATGGTCGGGGTGAAGGCGCACTCCATCGTGATGGAGGAGGAGGAGGACGGAGCGAGCGTGATGAGCAGCGTCGCCTCCTCCGCCGCCGCCGCCGCACTCCGGAGCGGTTCGGTCGGACCGCCCAACGGGCCGGCCGACCGGAGGACGATCCGGGAGGAGTTTGTCCTGCCGGAGACGGAGGGCGGAGAGGACGAGGACGGCCTCGGCTGCATGATCCGCGAGTGGCAGAGGAGGAACGAGAAGTACAAGGACGACGACTGGTGGGAGGCGCAGCTGAACAGCGACGCGGAGGACGGGGAGTCCGTCGCGCTGAACAAGACGTCCCCGGCGGACGTGGAGAGCGTCACCAGCGAGGACGTGCTCGCTGTGAGAGAGCGGTTGAGGCGGCGCGGCAGGCGGCCGGCCTCGGACGCAACGTCCACCTCCAGCTGCACCAGTTACTCCGATCTCTGGAAACAGAGGCTGAGGGAAATCGAGGAAGAGGCGGCCGCTCGCTACCGCAGGAAAGAGGACGAGGACGGCAGCGAGAGCGCCGGAGGCGGAGGGAAGAAGATCGACGAGGAGGTGGAGAGCCTCACCTCCGACACCAGCTCCATGTACAACTTCTGCCAAAGGAACAAGGAGAAGATGACGCCTTTGGAGCGCTGGCGCGTCAAGAGGATCCAGTTTGGCTGGAACAAGAAGGACCGAGAGGACGGGGAGAAGAGTTCGGCGGGAGACGGAGAGCGCGGCGGTGGCGAGGGAGAAGCCGGGGCGCCGTGCTACCAGGACGTGAACCTGACGGCCTATCAGACGTGGAAGCTGAAGCAGCAGAGGCGCCTCGGGGAGGAGAACGCGGAGGAGATTGTGGAGATGAGTCGGGGCGAGGACTCCGCGACCGCCAGGCGGAGGCAGAGGCGGGAGGAGATCCTGGAGCGCTCCAAGAAGACTCTGGAGGAGAGTCAGTCCGTGTGCGGCTGGGACGACGAGAGCGGCGCCAGCGCCGTGCCGCTCTCCGCCTTCTGGGCCGGAGCCGGGGTCACGGGCCCGCCGAGCGTCGCCAACGACGACAACGTGTCTGTGCTCAGCGGCCGCTCGTCCGCCATCTCCTCGGTGTCGCAGGCGCGCAGCGCCAGGCTGCCGGTTCCCCCCATGCTGCCGGTTCCCGCGGCTCAGGGCCCCGGAGGAGAACCCATGGTCAATCTGGCCAGCATCCAGAACTGGATCGCCAACGTCGTGTCCGAAACCATCCGGCAGAAGCAGAGCGAGATGAGCCTTCCTCCTCCGTCGCGCGCCGGATCGGAGCTCAGCTTCGCCGGCGCGGGCGGCCTGATTTCGGGCCGCGGCGTGGACGACGAGAAAGCCTCCCTGCTGAGCGGCGCCTCCTATTCCAGCGCGCTGTCGCCGGGGCGACGCGGGCCGGCTTCGGTCCTCTCGGGCTGCGGGTCGAGCGCCTCCTCCGGCCTCACCGGGAGAAGCTCCGCTCCGGGATCCAAGAAAAACAAGATCACCACCACCAGCGTCCCGCTGTACAGCCTCTTCCAGGACCAGGTGGACATGGGCAAACTGGACGCCATGGACAAGGAGATCAAGTCTGAGATGAGGGCCAAGATGGTCGCCTACGAGAGGAAGAAGATCCTGGAGGACAACAAGCGCAGCACACTGTACAAGAAGAAGAAACCCAAGGAGGAGGTAGACGAAGAGGAGGAGGAAGAGAGAAAGAAGAAAGAGGAGGAGTTTCTGGAGGAAGCGAAGAGAAAGGAGAAACCTGCGAGGTCCTTCGGCCTCTCTGGTTGCCTGAACCTCAACCCGTCGCTGGAGCGAGATAAGAACACCAGCGTCGACGACTGGCTGTCGAGCGTCCGGCCTCCTCCGAGGAAAGCGGCGCCCGGGGACCCCTACGACGACCTGGACGCCTCCGCCTCCGAATTCGACTTCTCCAGCCGCCGGGCGTCCTACGCCCTCGAGGAGGAGGACGAGGGCGTGTCCTCCTCGTACAGATCACGACTCTGCGAGCTTCCATCGGGCGGAGACGGCGGGTACGCGCCAGACGGGGGGAGGAGCGGGAGGCAGGAAGCCGTCCACGAGGAGGAGAAGGAGGAGGATGACATCGCCACCTTCATCGCCCAAACCAGGCAGAGGATCCGCGCTCGGGCCGCCGCCGAGGCGGAGGACGACGAGGTGCTGGAGGCGTGGAGGGCGCAGCAGGAGGCGAGGTCACAGAGCAGGAAGGAGGCCTAGAAGTTCAGAGACTTTGGACCTGAATCCATTGGAAAACCGTACGACTTTAAGAGTTTGTGTCGATGTTCGGGGGGATTTCAATTTTTGGACAAAAGAAAAACTGTCAGTCATGAAAATATGCACTTTTGCATCAAAACGTAGAGTCACACGTGGTTTATTTTGTTGTTTGCACTACTGTTGAATGTAAAACACATTTAATACATATTTTGACACAAGATGAAAACAACAAATCATTTGTTTCAGTATTTTATTATGTAATCAATGTTCGGATAAATTACAACTTTTGGGCTATTTTATTTTTGATTTAACACATGATTAAAGGGACACACATGAAGAAACAACTGATCAAAAATACTACTAATACTAGTAAAAAATTGTTATAATAACAGTAAAAATAGTAATAATAATTATTAATTTACAATAACTATTATTTTGATGATTCTTGTATAATTTTTGTTTTAATTAATTAAATGAATAATACATTATATTATTATTGTTGTTGTTTTATTATTAATGATTTAGTGATTTAATTCATCCATAATACATATTTGTATTATTATCGTGTTTGTTTTAAGAAAGTATAATAATTCTAAATGGTTAACTATCTGCACATTGATCAATGGGCCCGTTGTTCCTGCCTTTATATAACATCTCCTCCTTATTTGTGTCATTTCTTTCTTATATAACAAGACAAGAGGAGGATTTCCTGGAAGATCCTGTGACTCTTAATTCTGCTGATTTTGATGATTATAAAAGACACATTTTTATATTTGAGAAGCGCGCGGTTCACTCATCACTACGTTGTACCACCATCTACGGGACAGTTCGGGGCAGAGCTTCATGGATAAATGATAAAGCACATATTTATTGTTTATTGTGTGTCTCTCAAACAACACGGCCTTGTTCATTGGGGACACGGCGACACAGCGTGAAGTCATGTGAGGCTGTAAGCGTGTTGAGCAGCTTTACATTCCGCAGAGGGATCAACGCTGTGGCAACGTGACGTTATGAGACATTTACAAACACGTCTGTGTGCAACATTAGTGTTAAATGTGAGTTTAAAAGGGATGGAACACACTTTTATTATTAGTATTTTTGATCTGGTTGTTCCAAAATAAAAGAAACAATCTCTTAGGATGTATGAGTAGTTTTACTTGTAATACTTTAGCAGTTAAAGTACTAATATGTAGAAGTACCATCATTAAATTGTGCTTGAAGTACCATTTTAATACATTATTATGTCATGAACATTGACCATTCAATGTGTTAACGGCTGATGAAGATGAGTCTCATGTTAAAAGCCTTTAATTCATGATAATGCATAAATGTATTTAGAGTTTTTCACATCAATCACAATCTGCAAACAGTCAAATAAATGTGGTTTAATAATAAGAGCAACATGTGGTCGCTCAGCGGGACACTTCGCTAAATGAATTGATCGATTGTGTTTTTTTCAGCTGCAAATACAGAGCGGCCGTCTTGAAGAAGTGACGCGGGGGAAGGAACCAGATTAAAGTATTAGGCTGAAAACGAGGCCTTCGGCTCACCGGACCGACGCCGGCTCCTCCTTCCTCCATTCAATCCTTCACAGCGCTCCCCGGCCGCATGGCGAGCTGGTGGACCGCCGAGGAGGTGCTGGACCATCTGGACCTGGAGGAGGACTCCGTCGTGGCTCGGCTCATTCAGGCCGTCGGGCTGTTCGGGGACATCCTGTCCGTGGAGGACGCCATGTCGGGGGAGGAGGAGGAGTGCAAAGAGGTGGAAGGAGCAGAAGAAGAACGCCAGGAACCGACGATGGAGGGAGGCGAAGAAGAAAAGGTGGGAAACCAAGAGGAAGAGGAGAAAGATGATGAAGATGATGAAACGGAAAAGCTGGTAGAATTGAGAGAAGAGGAGGAAGAAAGGGTAAGAAAGGGGGAGGCGGAGGAGGAGATGCAGGGAAGAGAGGAAGACCAGGTATTAGAAAAGGAGGTAGACGAAGAGAAAAATGATGAAGAAAAGACTCAAATAGAGGCAGAGGAAGGAGGAAGGCAAGAGTATACATTTGAGGAGGAAGGGGAGGAGAAGGAGGCAGAAGTAGGCAGTTTAAAAGAGGAGGATGAGGATAAACCCATATGGACAGTTGAGGCTGATCAGGAAGAGACGCAAAGACGGGATGAAGAAGTGGGAGAAGAAGGAAAGGAGCCCAGGAAAGAGGATTCAAGCTATGGAAGGGAAGAGTTAGAGGCTCAGGAGGAAGAAGAGGAGGAGGAAGAGGAGATCATGGGGGATGGAAGCGATAAGGACAGCCATGATGAAGAGGTTGAAGAACAGAGTGAGGTAGGGATGGAGGACCTAGCAGAGAGAGAAGAGGGAGAAGAAGAAAGAAATGAAAAATACAGGAGGATGGAGAAAAAAGCACATGAAAGAAAGGTAGAAGAAGAAAAGACAGAGGCCTTAGACCAGGAAGTAAGAAATGTAGAAGAAGAAAATATGGAGGCTCTAGGAAACAAAGAACATGTAGAAGAAGAAAAGATGGAGGCCTTAGGAGACAATTTGGAAAATGTAGAAGAAGAGGAAAAGATGGCGGCGTTGGGAAACACTGTAGAAAATGCAGAAGAAGAAGAAAAGATGGAGGCCTTTGGAGACAAGGTGGACAATTTGGAAGTAGAAAAAAAGATGGAAGATACAGGAGATAATAAGATGGAGAAAGAAGAAGAGATGGAGACCTTGGAACACAAAGTAGAACATGAAGAAGAAGAAGAAGAGGCGGAGGAACCCAACAATGAGCCAGCACACCAGATCGATCCCCCAGATTCCCAGGAATCATCTCCCCCATCGCCTCCACGAGCCTCTGAATCTGCAAAAGCGCTGAGTCATGCCGGTGCAGCGGCAGCAAAGGAACCCCGCCGAGACACCACAGAAGAAGAGCAGAGCTCAGGCGCTGCTAAAACCCTCAACAATGACCTTCCAACAGCGGCGAGCAGAGACAAGGCGACGGAGGGACGGCAGAATGCGACGGACACAAAGTCGGCGGACGCCCATCCGGCCCTGAGGGAGGAGGAGGGAAGGAGTTTGGGAGAGCGTCTTGAAGCAACGCCGCTGACATCACTTCCTGTCTCTGGACGGCCAGGAGAACCGGCAGGTGACCCCCAGGACACGACAGCTGAGCCACACACAGGTAACCTCGCGCTGGACTTGAAGAACCGCCGCTTTTACCGCTATGGTGCGTCACGGTGCGAATGGTGTAAACAGATCAAATGGCTGCCGACTAAGATTAACACTTAAAACAGGCTCCGTTTAAAAAAAATGTCATACTTTTAACTTTCAACATAAAAATATGGGAGCCCAACGATTGGCTGGATGTTGTTTGCTAAATATGTTCAAAAATGTAATTTATGATTATTATGTCATACTCAGTTTTTCAAGTGAAGGTACAAAACTTTACAAGTTACAAAGAAATCTGAATATGATGAATCTGAAAAGTCCCCAAAGATCATAGAAGATCGCTTGTGTTCAAAGACCCTGCTTTTCATCCCTTAATCTCGCGGCGTTTGTGGTTGAACACCCGGCAGGAACGGGTGAACTGCGTCAACAGGATCTTACATAAATGCTGTGATTTGCTGGAAACACAATTACTGTCGGTGGAGACAGTTAGTTAATTAATTAAAAACAATAAAAATTCCACAACAACTACATTACATGTCATGTAATGACATGTAATGTCTCTTCTTCAACTAAAGAAGAAATGAAATCCCCTCGTATTTAACCTTTAGCCTTTGACCTTAAACCTTTCCGTCAGGTCGCGGATCAGAGGCGAAGGCGTCGCTGGTGGACGGGGCCAGCGAGGCGCCGAGAGGGAGCAAAGATCCGAGTCCGGCCGCGAACTCGTCCGCCGCTGGAAACCCAGAAGCGGGAGCACAGGAGGACAAAGAGCGAGGAAGTCCGAACCCTCTCGTCACAAACAGCGAGGCGGACGGCAAGAAGAACGGCAGCCATCAGTCCTCCAAGTACAAAACCGTGTCCTTCAGGAGGATCCGGAGAGGAAACACCCGGCAGAGGATCGATGAGTTTGAGGCTATGATGGACGCGTGATGAGAGCTTTGAATACTGTCTGTTGGTTCTCGTGTTTTTGTCCTGGAATATGAGGATCTCTGGTGGCTGTAGTACTGTAGGCCCAGGACAGAGCTTTGTGGTACACCGGCCTGTTATGTAATCCTGCCATTGTTGTGAGTGGGAGGCACTGAATAAATAGTTCTTTATTGCGTGTCCTCCAATAGTTTAAAATATTTTTTTGTCGCTGTGGCTCTTTTTTCAGTAAAGTTAATTGTTAATGTTAATTCAACCAGACAGAGCAATGTGAGGTTGTAAAAAGCTGACGTTTAAACAATTTAAAATTGCCTCCACCATTTAGTCATTACGTTAATTTTTTTAATAAACAGGTATTAAACCCATCTGATGATAATGGAGAGATGGAAAGGTGGAGATAAACAGAATGCTTATTAAATGAAACAAGAGCTTTCATTTAAAAACATCCATATAACTTGAAAAAGGAAAATAAGTCTAAGCCCAGAGGAATACGCACAATGATGCGTGTAGTTACATCTGTCTTAGAATAACACATATTAATAATGCGGGATGAATATTAGTATTTTACCATAAACAATATCAAGTAGATCATTTCATGTTTAACGTGTTTGTCACCGAGACCCAATATCAGGACTACAAATCCCACAAGCCTTTGCTCCTGTCAGTGACGTCACCCAGAGACCCGGCGTCCCTGTCAGCAGTGAGCGGTGTGCGTTTACAACAAAAGACTCATTTATTAACCAGTTTGCAGCGTTTTAACGACGGCGCTATTTGTGCGACGTTACCACAGGTTTGTTTAAGAGCGGAGCGATATCTCAATTTGTAGTTTTTATCCGAAGTTTGAAGTTTAAATGGTTAATTGTGAATGTCGAAGTCGACTCGGATGCTAGGTGGCTAACAAGATGGCTACGTCTATTTACTGCTGAACAACGAGCGAACTGACTCACAGACTCTAAAGTGTGTTTAGTGTCAATTAGCCTCACAATACAAAACCGAAGACACACATTTCACAAACGCGTTGAGCTTAAGAAGCGGTCTTTAATCGGTGTCGGTGGACACGCTTGGTTCCAGCGATGGGACCGCTGCTGCTCTCCGCCAGAGGAAGAGGAAGAGGAAGGAGGTGATGATGATGATGATGATGGTGACATGCAGCTAGCTGGCTGGCTGACGGACGGGCGGACCACCACACCGGGACCCGGGACGACTAGAGGCCGACATGCCTCGGAGGAAACAATCCAACCCGCAGCCGGTGAAATGTGAGTTTAATGGTTGTCTTACAGATGTTTGAGTCTGTTTCTGGTGCTTTAACTGTTGTAATACAGATGTGTGTTTGATGTGCGTTAACTGTTGTCTTACAGATGTGTGTGTGTGTGTGTGTGTGTTGTGCTTTAACCGTTGTAATACAGATGTGTGTGTGTGTGTGTTTGATGTGCTTTAACCGTTGTCTTACAGATGTGTGTGTGTGTTGCTGTGCTTTAACTGTTGTCCTACAGATGTGTGTGTGTGTGTGTGTGTGTGTGTGTGTTGTGCTTTAACCGTTGTAATACAGATGTGTGTGTGTGTGTGTGTTGTGCTTTAACCGTTGTAATACAGATGTGTGTGTGTGTGTGTTGCTGTGCTTTAACCGTTGTAATACAGGTGTGTGTGTTGTGCTTTAACTGTTGTCTTACAGATGTGTGTGTGTTGCTGTGCTTTAACCGTTGTAATACAGGTGTGTGTGTGTGTGTGTGTGTGTGTGTTGCTGTGCTGGTTAACCTAAATGTAGATGGTATTTATTCGGTGAAGCTCGGGTAAAAGGAGGAAACGGACACATGAAATGTTGCCCAACTTGTCTGACATGTTGACACAACAAGCTTCCTCATAGTCGGAGAGGAAGGTTGTTGAAGACACGTCTTCTCTTTAACGAGATGCGTTTGTGTGTTATCGCTTCCTGAGTGTTGTGGCTGGGTCGGACCCTCCTCTTCCTCTCCTCGCTGCTTCCTGGCTCCACTTCCTCTTTCGACCTCCCTCTCCTTCCTGTAGTCCTTCCTTTCTTTCTTTTGGTGCTTCCTGCTGGACTTCTTCCTCTTTCATGCGTGTTCCCTCACTTCACCTTTATTGATCAGGCCGATCAGAGACACTGGATTCAGAACTTTGTGACGTCATCAGCGGTGGAATTTAAAGGATGAATCTTTGCGTCCTCGTATTCAAATGAGTGGTTTGATTTTGGGATCAGAAGCGAACATGAATTATCAAAAGAATTTACATAACTGTTTCTTCCTCCTCCTCTTGTCTCTCCTCACTTTGTCTCTACTTACTAAAATCGTCTTCAGTATTCTTCCACTTTGTGGAATATTCAATCCTGTGAGTTTTAGTTTGTTTGTTAAAAAAAATCCTTCCGATTTTTGGCGTTGAGTCTTCAAAGTTCCCTTTTTATTTAATAAGTTGTGTAAAGCCGCGAATCAACGGTTTTCTGAACGTACCCGACACGTTTACCGTCTCTACTGGAGCCAGTGGGGAGAGTTAGCGCGGTGAACGTTTGTGTTCCAGTGGAGTCGGAGGACGGGTCGGTGCTGTGCGACCCGGGCTGCCTGGTCCTGGACAGCGACTTCCTGTTGAGCGGCGAACTGGAGTTTGGAGACGCTGAGATCATGGGGCTGGATCGAGACTCGGGTCAGTGGCACGCAAACTTAAAAGATAGAAGTGGTGACTGATCAAATAATAGAGTATTAAAATTGAAGCTACGGTACTTCTGTGAAATACAAAAGCAAAACCTTCTAGTGAGAAGACGTCTTCTTCTTCAGGTTTGACCGTGTTCTCGCTGAGTGTTGACGACGAACCTTCAGCACCTACAGGCTCCGCCTTCCCCGCCTTCCTCTCCTGTAAAGGATGTGGTGGACTCCTGGGGGACCCGGCTCTGGGAGCAGGTCTGGACCTGGGTAACCTTCACGTGGATCATCCCGATGAGCAGCTAGTTCTTCTGTGGTTCAGTCACACGAGTGGCTGATGTAAGGTGTTGTTTCAGGTGTGGGCCTGGACCTGGGGGCGGAGCTCTACTGTCTCACCTGTGAGAAGTGCCTGCAGCGCGAGGCCTCGCCCCAGGCGGAGGGTTCTGCGGAGGCCGACGGGAAGGAGGGCGAGGAGGACGCCCCCCCCAGGGCCTTCTCCTGCTCGCTGTGCGCCTTCACCTCGCGGTACTCCAACCACCTGAAGCGCCACATGAGGACGCACGACGGCCACAAGCCGCACCGCTGCCCCGCCTGCCCCTACGCCTCGGCCCAGCTCGTCAACCTGCAGCGCCACGCCCGCACCCACACCGGGGAGAAACCCTACCGCTGCCCCCAGTGCAGCTACGCCTGCAGCTCCCTGGGGAACCTGCGCAGACACCAGCGCATGCACGCGCAGGAGAGGCCGCGGGAGAGGCGGGAGAAGGAGAAGCGCCGGGGGAGGAGGAAAAAAGGAAGCGCTGCGAGCGGAGAAGGTGAAGACCGCCGGCGACGAGACGCCCGTTTCTCTCGTTTTTACGTGTAAAACCACAGTTAGTTGGTGATTCATTACGAAGTCTCACGAATAGGCAAACGTGTATAAACTCGGACGTGGAAAATGAGGAAGAGAAGTTCTTCCTGGTTTAGTCTTAAACTTATCGAGAGGAGCGCTTCATCTCGTCATTTCCACTGCCCAGAACTACACACTCAGCAGCGAGGTGCCGCCTCGGAAAATAAAAAGGAGAAACCAGTTTCTCATTTTAAAGCGGAGGACCTGAGAAGGAGGAGAGAGGGAAGATCCCTCATCACTCAGTGTGTCCTGACAGTTGTCCTAATGTGTCCTTTGGTGGAGAATAAATGTTTCTCTCCTCCCCCCTCAGTGGTGTCAGACCTGACCCTGCGGGTGTCCCAGGACTCGGGGTACTTCCAGACCCTGGGGGGCCTCGGCTCCCCTTCTGCCCCGCTCCCTGTCCTCCTCTTCCCCCTCTGCTGCCGCATGTGCGGCCTCACCCTGGAGGAAGACGACCTGGAGGGGGACAAGGGGGAGGGGGACGGGGAAACTGGACAGGTACGTTCCCTCGCAGCCACGCCTCCACTGACTCACTGTCACATGACCAAAGGTCTCCGGTCAATCAATCATGGCTTCATGGTTCCACGAAGGAGCTCAGAATGTCATGTTTTATACAGAATCTGCTTAATTGTGGTGAGATGGAGAATAAAATATCCAGGTTCAAAGTTTTTTTGGGGCATTTTGTCTGATGGAGCTCTCGTGACGTGTTCCAGGACCTGCCGATTGACCCCTCGTGTTCTCACTCAGGTGTGTCGTCGCTGCTCGCTGCCCTCCAACGGTGGATCCGGGTCCCCCTGTGACTTGGCCTCGCCTCGGGGCTCCCGGCGGGGGCGGCGGGGCGCCAAGCTGTACCGCTGCCCCCACTGCCCCTTCCTGTCCCACTACCCCAACCACCTGGCCCGCCACGCCCACACCCACTCCGAGGAGAAACCCCACAGCTGCCCACACTGCCCTTACACCTCGTCGCACCTCGACAACCTGAAGCGCCACTTGCGCGTGCACACGGGAGAGAAACCGTACCAGTGCCCCTCCTGCAGCTACGCGTGCGGGAACCTGGCCAACCTGCGGCGCCACGAGCGCATCCACTCGGGCGCCAAGCCCTTCCACTGCGGCGTGTGCGGCTACTCCTGCAACCAGAGCATGAACCTGAAGAGGCACATGCTGCGGCACACGGGCGAGAAGCCGTACGCCTGCGCCGAGTGCGACTACACCACCGGCCACTGGGACAACTACAAGAGGCACCAGAGGAAGCACGGACATGACACGGACAGCTGGGACAAACACGCCCCCATCAACGGCCTCAGCTGGAGCAGAGACGCGCAGGGGGGCGCCAGTGAGGAGCACGGCTAGTGTGTGTGTGTGTGTGTGTGTGTGTGTGTGTGTGTGTGTGTGTGTGTGTGTGTGTGTGTGTGTGTGTGTGTGTGTGTGTGTGTGTGTGTGTGTGTGTGTGTGTGTGTGTGTGTGTGAGAACACTGGCACACACCTCCAGATCTGCTTGGCGACAAACTCCGGTGCCTTTGACGGACTCAACGACTGTAACGTTGCACAGACTTTATTCTTTAGAGGCATTAGTGTGTGTGTGTGTGTGTCAGTAAAGGGGGGGTCACTCTTCGGTCCACAGACATCTCAACCGTCACCATGTGACCTTTTCTACCTGCCAGTTTTGAAACGCTGCTTTGTGTTTCCTTGGAGAGAGAATCTATATTTGGGTGATTGTTTGACGAGCTTTAATTTCCGCTGGATGTTTTCTTTGGTCGGTTGGTCTCCTCGGGGTCTCGGGGGGCTCCCACGCAGCTCCTCTTCATTTGAGTCTATTCAAAGGGTTGTTTTGGGCTGATGGAGGAAAACCAGGAGTCTGTGTGGATGTTTTTGCAATAATTTGAAATAATGGTAATAAAATACACTGTACACGGCCTTAGCATTTTATTGTGGCCTTCTTTCAATTTAAAATATTTCTTTTAATATTGTGGCCTCTCAGCATTACAACTTGTGTTTCTGTTTATTTCTTGTGATCCTTATACTTTGTAACATTTCAACAATATGCAGAATTGAAAATGTCAAATGAATTTTTGCTGTGGTGAAAATTCCAGAATCCGACGTCAATGTAAACGTAAATGCACTGTGCTGTTAACGGCAGGAATCCCATGTCTTTATATAAACAATATCTATATCCCTACGCCTTTCAGAGAGGATATTCACCTTTCTGACATCAACAATTCAGGGACATAAAGAAATGAGTCGTGAAATAATTCTGGAGTTTAATAAACTGTGAAATGTTAAACAAGCGGTCGAAATTTGTATTATTAGTTTGATGAACTAATTTCAAATCCAATCTGAACTCAGGATTGATCAGACTGCAGAGTTGACTTGATGCTCCAGCTGGCGTTAGCCGCCGCTAGCTGGCGTTAGCGTAGCTTGAGCATCAAGTCAGGGCGTGCCAAGAGCCGCTTCCTCTTTTGCTGCTCTGTGTTTAGGAAGCAGCTGCTTCGGGGGGGTCAGAGACTGTGACGGACCTGGGTGTGTGTATGCAAAGCAGCGTGTGTGTGTGTGTGTGTGTGTGTGTGTGTGGGCGGGCAGGGGGGGTCTTTGTTTCACAAGCGTCTGAAGAGAAGCTCCAGCAAACACCACCCATGGGCCTGGTAAGAACGTCTTTTCTCTCAAGTTTGCACATTCTTGTTTGTATGTTAATACTTGAAATGCATGAAGTCACATTTAAAAGAGAGGTCACTGAGGTCACCAAGGCCGCTGCTCTCTAACCCCCGTCCCTGCGTGCAGACACACTCGCGCACCCAGCTGTTCCCGGGCGACATCGTGGAGTACCCCAGGAACAAGTACTTCTCTCACTTCGCCGTGTACTACGGCGAGAGGGACGGCGTCGCCTACGTGGCCCACCTGACGTGTCGAGGTCAGTGCTCAGTGGGGATACATATATATTGTTATAATTCAAATGGAGTTATAGATTGATAAATAGAGTTGATTGTTTCCACTAGCATTTATAAAATCCATGTTTCTTCAGATAAGTTAAATTAAAAATTTTGTCGAGATCCGGACTGAATCGGATGCAGTCACCCTTTTATTATTATTGAAAGTAATTTGTCGGTCAGATTCTGACTCCAAGCTGCCGCTCTTTGGCCGAGCTCTGAGGTCAGAGGTCAAGCTGGATCCACTGGAGCTGCTGGGGAAAAAGTACAAGGTGAGCGGCGGAGCCGGTGACTACAAACGGAGCTTTATTGTGAAGGGCGTGACGAGCCTCGGTTTGCACCGCAGGTCAGCAACATGCTGGACGACTCGTTCTCGGTCAGAGACTTCTACGGCGCAGTGAAGCCCGACATCGACCAGCTGATTGGCCGCCAGCTCACCTTTGACATCTTGTTTCACAACAGCGAGCACCAGGCCACACTCCTCAGATACGGAGTGAAGAAGTCGCAGCAGGTTCGGTGATTTACATTTAAAGACGGAGTTCCACATGGATCCTAACTGGGGCCACTCTTTAATGGTGTGATACAGATTAAGCATCAGAGACTTGTTGGTGGGTTTCAGATCGAGAGAATCTACGCGCACATCCAGCCGGCCTGGAAGAATCTGTTTGAGGAGAAGCAGCTGTGAAGAGACTTCTCCCCCCGACCACCAGGGGGCCACGTCGTCCCCCAGGAGACGATTATGACGTCAGACATAACGATCCCCATTTGTTCTAGAAGAACGGATGAAATGGTGGGGGAAACAAAAGTCACTATGTAAGGTCATATCATGAAAAGGGTCCAGTAATATTTTTTTAACCCTAAAATTTTAATCCAAATATGTAAGGTGGAAAAATATCATGAAAAAGAAAACCTAACGAATAAATGTCATGTCTTTTTCTACCTAATTTAAGACCCAAAATGTTTGACATTTCGACAAAGGAAGTGTCTTTAAAGAGGTACAAGGACGCGTGAGCGTTTTCGAAACGTTGAATGCGAGTTCCCTTTAAATGTAATGTGTCAAATGATGTCTTCTTTGTGCAAAGGTAAGAAAGCTACAGTATATCAGCATTCTGGAAAATCTAAATAAATGAATATTGTTAACAACAGTTTTCTGTTCCATTTCATGTCAATAATAATTAAATGAATGAGTTATTCATTTATGATGTCGACCGGGGGCTGAATTGCGAAAACAACAACAAAACCACTAACAGACAAATATGAACACTCGCGGCGTACATTAGCTTACAGCTAACCGTGCTACGTCTGTTCACTTTATTCTTCCTCTGTTTGAATAAACAAACTCTTTAGTGGTCAAATTAAGCCTCATAAGACCCAAACTCGTATTCGTGATTGCCACACGGCGTTTGGAGCATATTTTTATGCGTTGTAGTTTAGTTTCGGTCCGTTTGCGCTCAGTCGCCGTAGAGACATTACTCGCCTGCCTCTTGTCGCCTGTAACGGTTGTTCTTTGTTTTGGGGTTTAATGCCGACCACATTTAATACATTCCCATATTTTACCTTAGAGCCCGGCCGTGACAATGACATCTTTACACCTTTTTTCAATGACATTTTTGATCTAATCTTTTTTGCTTTTTCCCATGACCTGACGTGAATGAAGCTACCTGTCCCCGTCACCACCTGGCAGTTCATGTATTCCCCACATTTCTGTACTTGTTTAGATTCTTACTGATATTCTGGCCAAAGTCCTTTTCCCCTTTCTATTATTACGATGACTTTAAACTTCATCCAGGGACGTGGGCGGTCCGGCTCTTCCTAAATCATTTGTTGTTATTGGGCAACATTCATAAGATATCATGAATAAGAAGACGGATTGATGCATCTTGGAGGTTTCATCCTTTCTTCCTGCATTACGCACTCTTCACTCAGAAGGGACGGATCTCTGAGCTTTACAACCAGATCATTGTCACAATAATCACCTTTCGCACCAAATGGGAAAGTGACTTGAGTTTGAACCCAACAGAGAATTGGTCAGTCTCAAACAATGTAAACGTCCCCTCAGAGGAAGTTTCATATTAGCGTTGACCACTGAATGAGACGCATGTGGTCATTTTTACTGATTTATCCGGCCGTCTCCCCTCAGAACAGGTCATAATAAATATATATAATCATAGGGAGAAGTACATAAGATGGAATAGTAACATGCTGAAATAAGTACATAGTATAAAGCGATGGCAAAAGGCTACAATATGGACACTGAAGCTCATTAAAGGAGAAGTTAGTCTCATCATTAAAGGTTTCTGGACAACGCCACCTAAACTCTGGTCACATGTCCTCGTGTTTCTGCATAACCCCCTGGGTCCACTTCTCTGGAACAACCAGTGGGGACAACGCCCCCACTGCTACCTCCACGGCAGCGCTCTCAAGACCTGGCGGCAGTGGGAATTGAACCCACTAGCAGTTACAGAGGTTTTGGTCCCTGCACTCACCACTACGCCACCAGTCCTGCTCGCACTTCACAGCCTTTATTTCTCCTATTTAACCTTGAGAATGTGAGTTAAACCTCAAAAGTCTTTTGAATCCAAAGACTCAATAGCTGGGTTTGAACCAACAACCTCCAGGTAAAGGGTCAGCAGCTCTTCTGCTGAGCTACTTCACCACACACACTCGTCATGTGTTCCTTTCTCATATTTAACCTTCAGATGTAAAACCTCCTCAAACCTCAGAACTCTTTCAAAGCTGAGGCTCAAACCGTCAAAGGCTTCATTTCTTGTATTTAACCAAGAGATTAGGAGTTAAAACTCAAAACTCATTATTCTATTGATTATAGCTTTTTACAATATTCTCATTACTTTATTGATTACACAAATCGGAAATTCAATTGTTCACTAGTGTTACACAATATGAATTTCTTTATTGATTACACAACAAAAGAAATTGGATTAACAGTTTTGATATTCTTCTTGATATGCTATGTCCCCCCCCCCCCCCCCCCCGTCAGAGGAGGATCCGTCTCCTGATGGACAGACTACAATGACGTCATGTGTACAGAATGAACAATGTAGAATACATGAGACTATATGACAGGAATGATTCAAGAAACGTGAGTAGTAAACCAGACGCACAGCAGGACCACTGCAGGGACAACCACCATCACATAGAACCACCATCAGATAGAATCACCATAACATAGAACCACCATCAGATAGGACCACCATCAGATAGAACCACCATCACATAGAACCACCGCCACATAGAACCACCATCACATAGAAACACCATCAGATAGAACACCACCAGATAGAACCACCATCACATAGAACCACCATCACATAGAATCAACATAACATAGAACCACCATCACATAGAACCACCATCAGATAGAATCACCATCACATAGAACCACCATCACATAGAACCACCATCAGATAGAACCACCATCAGATAGAACCACCATAACATTGAACCACCGCCACATAGAACCACCATCACATAGAACCACCATCAGATAGAACCACCATCACATAGAACCACCACCAGATAGAACCACCATCAGATAGAATCACCATAACATAGAACCACCATCAGATAGGACCACCATCACATATAACCACCATCAGATAGAACCACCATCACATAGAACCACCATCAGATAGGACCACCATCAGATAGGACCACCACCAGATAGAACCACCATCACATAGAACCACCATCAGATAGAACACCACCAGATAGAACCACCATCACATAGAACCACAATCAGATAGAACCACCACCAGATAGAACCACCATCACATAGAACCACCATCAGGTAGAACCACCACCAGATAGAACCACCATCAGATAGAACCACCATCCACAGAAGCCTGTGGGGAGGGAGAGCACAGAGACTTTAGGAGAGGGTAATGTTGGTTTACGAGTACAGTAAAATGATTAATATCTAAAATAATGATGATGATGATGATGATGGCAGCAGCAGGCGTCAGCAGGGCCACGGTAGGTGTCAGGACCAGGTTCCAGAGGGAACTATGATCTACGGAGACCTGCTAGGGGAGAAAGCACAAAAAAAAAACTCCCGGAAAGAAGCTGAATTAGTCATGAGCATTAATAAAACGTGAATTATGGTAGAACGAGAGCGTGAGAGAGGAGCTCGGTGTGTCCTCCACAGTCCCCCGGCAGTCTAAGCCTATAGCAGCTTAACTAAGGGTGTTAATGTAATGGGAAAATGATATGTGACCCTTTTAAATGCTTCATTTGTATAACCAGTTTATTAGTTGCAAGTGGTTAGATCACAAAGGCCCTGACATAAGAACTGATGTCTCCCACTTGGATTAGATGTTTCCAGCGTCATAGCTGTAGAGATTGAACAAGTGTTTGTTATGTCTATGACCACCTTTGTTTAAGCATGTTGGGAGAGCAAGGATACGGTCAAAGAGCTGACGTGTCTTACATGGATAAGATGTTCCCAGTACCCTGGCTGTAGAGACTCAACAAGATGGTCAACGGTTTCTGTTGACGCCACCGATATCTAAACTTAGGTATAAGAACTGCCTCGAGGTGTTGGGAAGAAAAGGAGGTTCTTGACAGTCTACTGACCACGTAGCTGTTGTGACCCTTTTTCCCTTGCAAGGAAATAAACGGAGAAAAGACATACTTGACTCAGAGCCTTTGTTTCTTACTTAACGATTGTCTGTGCAAAATCTTCCACCACACTGGTCCGGGCTAACCTGAGCCAGCCCTAACTATAGGCAGAATCAAAGAGGAACGTTTTAAGTTTTACTTAAAAAGAGCTGACCGAATCTGCCCCCCGGACTGAAAGTGGAACCTGGTAAGTGCAGAGAAGTTAATACAGGTGTGATATGATCCCATTTCTTAGTTCTTGTTAATACACGTGCTGCAGCATTCTGAATCAACTGGAGAGGCTTAAGAGATTTACAAGAGCAGCCTGATAACAAAGAATTACAGTAGTCCAGTCTGGAAGTGACAAACGCATGAACTCATTTTTCTGCACCACTTTGAGACAGGAAGATCCTGATTTTTGATATGTTACGTAGATGAAAATAGGCAGTCCTTGAAGTCTTCTTTATATGCGAGTTGAAGGTCATATCCTGGTCGAAGAGAACTCCCAGATTTCTGACGGTGCTGCTGGGTACCAGAGCAATTCCATCCATAAAAACTGTATCACGTGACAGCTGGCTTCGAAGGCGCTCTGGGCCTATCAGGATAACTTCTGTTTTTTCTGAGTTTAGCATCAGGACGTTGGAGTTCATCCAAGTTTTGATATCTCCAAGACATTTTTGAAGTCTAACTAGCTGGTTGGTCTCTTCTGGCTTGATCAACAGATACAGTTGAGTATCGTCTGCATAACAATGGAAGTTTATGCGGTGTTTCCTGATAAGATCGCCCAAAGGAAGCATATAGAGGGTAAATAGAATCGGTCCAAGTACAGAACCTTGTGGGACTCCGTGACCAACATTGGTGGTCTTTGAGGATTCACCGTTTACAAGCACAAACTGGGATCGATCCAATAAGTAAGATTTAAACCAGCTGAGTGCAGTTCCTTTGATACCAATTAAATGTTCTAGTCTCTGCAACAGGATACAATGGTCTATGGTATCAAATGCGGCACTGAGGTCCAGCAAGACAAGAAAAGAGAGTCCTTGGTCCGATGCAAGTAGAAGATCATTCGTAATTTTCACCAGTGCTGTTTCTGTACTGTGATGCGCTCGAAATCCTGACTGGAAATCCTCGAAACAAAGCATTGTTTTGTAGAAAGTCACATAATTGATTTGCGACGGATTTCTCAAGGATCTTAGAGAGGAAGGGAAGATTAGAGATTTCTTAAGAAGAAGAGAAAACCTCAGTCCGTCCCAGATCGATCATTTTGTCGATACTGCTACAGGCCCTTTGAGAGTGGCGCTGGACGCTATCGCTCCTCTGGAAAGAAGAATAGCAACAAGAAGGAAGTCTGCTCCTTGGTATAACCCTCAAACACGGAACCTAAAGCAAACTGTGCGGAAACTTGAACGATTATGGTGTTCCACCAAATCAGAAGGATCCAAGCTAGTTTAGCAAGACAGCCTTAAAACATACAAGAAGCCTCTCTGTAACGCAAGAGCATCTTATTACTCATCATTAATAGAGAAAAACCCACCTCCTACTTCTTGCATCCCACTGGCTTTACCTCTATTGCTCTCACTTTCCTCCTTCACCCCCTATCTCCTAACCAAGTTCTTACCCTAGCAACCTCTGCCCGTCCGACCAAATGCCCTCTTGACCGCATTCCATCACATCTTCTACAATCTATCGCACCGGACCTTCTTCCTTTCCTCACCTGTCTCATCAACGATGCTATGTTATCTGGCTGTTTTCCCCGAAGGAGGCAAGAGTTAACCCTCTCCTGAAGAAACCTACCCTCAACCCTTCTGAAGAAAACAACTACAGTCCGGTCTCTCTTCTTCCCTTCCTGTCCAAAACCCTTGAACGTGTGATCTTTAACCAACTCTCCTCCTATCTCCACCCTAACAACCTCCTTGACCCCCACCAGTCAGGCTTCAAGGCCGTTCCACAGAGACTGCTCTCCTCGCTGTCTCAGAGCAACTCCACACTGCTAGAGCTCCTCTCTCTCCTCTGTCCTCGTCCTTCTGGACCACTCTGCTGCATTTGACACAGCCAACCAGCAATACCAGCCTTATTTCCTCCCTACAGGAACTTGGTGTCTCAGGCTCTGCTCTCTCCCTTCTCTCGTCCTACCTCGAGGATCTGGGTCGGAACCTTGTCCTCTTACTACTGGAGTTCCTCAGGGTTCCGTCCTGGGTCCCCTCCTCTTCTCGCTCTACACCAACTCTCTCGGCACTGTCATTCGCTCGCATGGCTTCTCCTTCCACAGCTATGCCGATGACACCCAACTAATTCTCTCCTTCCCTCCCTCGGATCTCTGCCTGTCTGACTGACATCTCTCAGTGGATCCGCCCACCATCTGAAAATCAACCCTGACAAGACTGAACTACTTCTCTTTCCAGGAAAAGACTCTCCGACCCAGGACTTGACTGCCAACTTTGGCGACTCTGTGTTAACGTCCACTTTGACTGCAGGAACCTCGGCGTCACAATCAATAGCCGACTCTCCCTGACTCCCAACATTACTACAACATGATCCTGTAGATACACGCTCAACAACATCAGGAGAATACGTCCTCTTCTCACTCAGAAGGCTGCCCAGGTACTGATTCAGGCTCTTGTCATCTCCCGCCTGGACTACTACAACTTTCTCCTGCAGGTCTCCTGCTACCACCATTCCACCTCTGCAGCTCATCCAGAATGCAGCAGCACCACTGGTCTTTAACCTTCCTAAGTTCTCCCTCACTCCTCATCTCCTCCGGTCTCTTCACTGGTACCGGTGGCTCATCCAGTTCTAAACATGGTGCTCACGTACCATGCTGTGAATGGATGGGGTCCATCTTACATCCAGGACCTGGTCCAACCCAACATCCCGACCCGCACTCTCCGCTCTGCATCTGATAAACTGCTTGTTCCTCCTCACTGAGAGCAAAACACTCGACTAGATCTCCACTCTTTGCTGTCCTGCTCCTAAATGGTGGAAGGAGGTCTCTGAAGACATCAGGACCACAGAGAGCCTTCACATCTTCAGACTAAAGACACACCTCTTCAGACTCTACCTCCACTAACTGTACTACTTACATTGTACTTATAACGCCACTCATCTAGAGCAAATTGTAAATTGGCTTATTTGAGGAAATTGCACTTTTTTGTTTCTTGTTCTTCTGAGTTTGTGTCCTTATGGTTGAATGTACTTATTGTAAGTCGCTTTGGATAAAAGCGTCAGCTAAATTACATGTAATGTAAAAATAAAAACAACTCCAGGTTTCTCTTCAGCACTGTAGCCCGACTGACAGAGAGTCATAGCTCTGTCGAGCCGTGTATTCCTTTGGACCTCACTAGTAACGACTTCATGAACTTCTTCAATGATAAGATTCTGACTATCAAAGAGAAAATTGATGGTCTCCTGCCTTCAACCAGTGGCGACCTGTCCTCCGATGTAGGAACCTTGGATGCAGCAGTGGGCCCTGATGCCTGTTTGGATGCCTTCTCTTCCATCAACCTTGATCAACTGACTTCTTTATTTTCAAAGTCTAAATCTTCTACTTGTGTCTTGGAACCGATTCCGACCAAGCTGCTTAAGGAGGTTTTTCCTTTAGTTAGCACATCCTTATTAGATATCATGAACACAACATATCCTAAATCAAACAATACATGTTTTTCCCTAATTTGGAGTTGGCGTTTTCTATCCATGCTTAAAGAGATGCAGTTCTTTGTTCCTCCATCTATCACACGGATCAATGCTGCTGTCCGGGGATGACGTATTTTTGTGGTTAAACGAGGAGATCTGAACTGCATCATGGGAAAACAACACATGCACACAGTGAACTCTGGTTTGCACCTGCAGGAAGGCAGGTGCAAACATGTAATGTAAGTTAACAGTACAGCCCGATTCAATAATTCTTTTGTATTAGTAAGAGTATTAGTAAAAACTTTAAAATTATAGTAAAATATGTAATAAAATCATCGGTCATAGTATAATATTGAAATAGTATAATATGAAAATCTAGGTCAGTATAGTATGCAATAAGGAAATCAAAAATATAGTGATGTATAAAAAACATAATATGGTTTAGGGAAAAAAGGTTGTGTAGGATGTAGGATGTAAAACAGTCATGGTTTATTATGTCATGACCAAGTTAAAAAATATCATGCTATAGTTTGTTATACAAAGTAATTTAACAGTATGTCTGAAATAAGTTTTATATAATTTAGTCTTTTACGGAGTGACTTTGTCGTCACTCGTCACTTTGTCTATTGTTGTTGTCTATTGTTACTTTTTACTGTCGCGCACCAACCGCCAAGACAAATTCCTTGTATGTTTGGCAATAAATGTTTCCTGATTCCTGATTCCTGAATTATATAGTACAGTATGTTGTAAAAAAAACTCCTGAAAAGCCTCAAGAAACAAACCCTGGTCTGGTATACCGTTAAAGAGTAATCAAATGGGAAAAAAATATACATTCTTTTTCACACAGATAGCTTAAGTATAATACGTCTTTGAAAAGTAATCCAAAAACATAAGTAGTAGTATTTTCTTGAAGTTATACTGTAATATGTCAAAAGTATCAACAAATATTATAGTATATTATGTTAAAAATGTAGTTAATTGTTAGTCTGTGGTAACAAAATCATAAAAAGAATCATACAATGTTTCATAAAAAAGTGTTTAAAATATTAGTAATTAGTAAATCTTAAAAAAGTCACATGCTGTCTCTTAAATAAGTATAACAATATATGATTGTGTAGTAAAAATGATGTATTAAAACATTTGATTTAGAAACAACACATGATATTTATTCATCGTATGAGGTTGTTAAAAAATAATCAAAAATTAATTATAATAAGTATATTAAAAATATTTCCGTAAAAGTCAAAAACATTTAGAGTAAACATATATATATATATATATATATATATATATATATATATATATATATATATATATATAATTTAGAGTACATGGTGTTATAATCAGGAATCAGGAATCAGGAAACATTTATTAGCCAAAATATGTCAAACATACAAGGAATTTGTCTTGGCGGTTAGTGCGCGACAGTAGACAGACAAGACAACAGTGCACAAGTAATAAAATAAAGTGGGATGAAATGCTAATGCAATGGGTTAGTAGAATAAGGCTAAGGCTATGGGTTAGTATAAAACAGGGGAATAAAGTTAAACAAATTTAAATATGCCCTTGTCCTTGGCTGTGGCTGCAGCGTACCAGACGGTGATGGAGGAGCAGAGGATGGACTCCATGATGGCCGTGTAGAAGTGCACCATCATCGCCTTTGGCAAGTTGAGTTTCTTCAGCTGCCTCAGGAAGAACAACCTCTGCTGAGCCTTCTTGGTGATGGAGCTGATGTTCAGCTCCCACTTGAGGTCCTGGGTGATAATGGTGCCCAGGAAACGGAAGGAATCCACAATAGTGACGGGGGAGTCACACAGGGTGATGGGGGAGGGTGGGGCTCTGTTCCTCCGGAAATCCACAACCATCTCCACTGTCTTTAGAGCATTGAGCTCCAGGTTGTTCTGGCTGCACCACGACACCAGATGGTCAGACTCCCACCTGTAGGCGGACTCGTCCCCACCAGAGATTAGTCCAATGAGGGTGGTGTCATCCGCAAACTCCAGGAGCTTGACGGACTGGTGGCTGGAGGTGCAGCTGTTGGTGTACAGGGAGAAGAGCAGAGGGGAGAGAACGCAGCTTTGGGGGGAACCGGTGCTGATGGTCCGAGATGTTTCCCCAGCTTCACGTGCTGCTTCCTGTCAGACAGGAAGTCTGTGATCCACTTGCAGGTGGAGTTGGGCGGTGCAGCTGGGAGAGTTTGTCCTGCAGCAGAGACTGGATGATGGTGTTGAAAGCAGAGCTGAAGTCCACAAACAGGATCCTGGCGTAGGTTCCTGGGGAGTCCAGATGCTGGAGGATGTAGTGGAGGGCCATGTTGACAGCATCGTCCACAGACCTGTTGGCTCTGTAGGCGAACTGCAGGGGGTCCAGGAGGGGGTCGGTGAGGGACTTCAGGTGGGTCAGAACTAGCCTTCAAAAGAGAGTTCAAAAGACTTCATGACTACAGAGGTCAGGGCGACGGGCCTGTAGTCATTGAGTCCTGTGATCCTGGGCTTCTTGGGGACGGGGATGATGGTGGAGGCCTTGAAGCAGGCTGGTACGTGGCAGGTCTCCAGGGAGGTGTTGAAGATGTCAGTGAACACCGGAGACAGCTGGTCAGCACAATGCTTCAGGGTGTGAGGGGAAATGGAGTCCGGACCGGCTGCCTTACGGGGATTAAGTCTTCTAAAGAGCCGGTTAACGTCTCTCTCCAGAATAGAGAGGGTCGTTGCTGGTGGGGGAGGGGAAGGTGATATAGATGAAGAGGCGTGAGCACCTGATGGGCTGGGGGAGGGAGGGGAGGGGGACTGCAGCAGGTTGGTGGAGCTGTGGGGATGGGATCAGGACATTGTCTTTCAAATCTGCAGTAGAACTCATTGAGCTCGTCTGCCAGGCGGATGTCATTCATGGAGTGGGGGGGTTTTGGCTTGTAGTTGGTGAGGTGTTTGAGGCCTCTCCAAACCGAAGCAGAGTCACTTGCTGAGAACTGTTGTTGGAGTTTCTCAGAGTACAGTCGTTTAGCGTCTCACCGCCTTGCTAAACTTGTATTTTTCCTCTGTGTACAAGTCTTTGTCTCCGCTCCTAAATGCCTGATCCTTCTGCAGGCGTAGTGTTCTGAGTTCCGCTGTGAACCAGGGTTTGTCGTTGTTGTAACTCACCCTGGTGCATGATGGTACACAGCTGTCCTCACAGAAGCCGATAAAAAGGGTTTTAAATACATCTCATTATCAGAGAAAAATAAATTGCAATGTGCTATTATGAACTTAATAAAATGCATCGTCTCATTGAAAGCCCTCCTGTCTTTAGTGTCTGCTCTCTTTCTTTTGTTCATCTTTTTTGTTACTCATCGTCAGCACGTCACACATGATCTTTTGGCGTAATTTCAAGAGCAGGACCACACCTGGCCACGCCTAGCTCCCCGACCCTGTTCCCGTCCTGTGGACGCATTCCAACCCCACCCTCCCAACACCGTTTCTTTCCTCCCTCCTCTCATTTGTGCCGTGCTCATAATCAGGACCTTTCAGGCGAGAAGCCATTCCTGCAGTGGGGAACACACTTTGAACTTTGAGATATTGATTTGACAGATGTCTGCTCATCAGACGCTGCAGCTCTGACGTGGTAGGCTGGTGTTCTCCGATCCGTCTCCCATTTAGCAGGACTGTCCTTGGCACTGCAGACGTGGCTCATTGCTTGGCTGCACGCGAGGAGCCTCCATGAACACGAGGCGCAGCGGCACCCGACGCTTGAACTTCAAGCGGTCCTGAAACCTCGGAATCAGTAAAGAGAAGGACGTTGTTGGCTAACTGAATCCAACACTTTACAGGAATGTGATCAGACGCACAGCACGAATAATAAATAATGAAGAGTTACTTAGTCTACACTTGCACAACACCCCCCACATGAACTGTTCTTGGCGCTGCAAAAAATTAAAGGCATACTTTGTGTTGAGCTAAACAACTGCTGTTTATTCTTTTATTTATTTATTTGTGTATTTATTCATTCTTCTATTTATTTATACTCATGTCATGTTGTGTCCTCGGTAGTTTCTGGCTGTGTGAGTCAGCGGCGGCTCATGAAGCCTCCTCATAAACACTCACAGGAGAAAACAACGTGAGCATTTTGTTCCTGAGAAACAGGATGTTCTTGTAAAAGAAGGAGGTTGAACAAGTAGACAAAATAAATGGGTGTATGGAATTAAACGATCAGACAAAAACCTGAGAAATAAAACTGTTTCTGCACACAAAGGCGCTTCAAATAGAGGATTACTTCTCCAGCTGTCACAACGTTGTCACCCTCCTGTCATTCCAGATCATCTGTCATTCCCTTCACCTGGTCCTCAGGTCCTTCTCACCTGCAGCCCATTCCCTCATTAGTCCCTCATTCGTCCCTCACTCTGAGGTCCCCTCACTCGTCCTCTGCTAGATGGTCTTGTGAGTCTTGAGCTCCAGCGGTTCCTGTGATTGCTCCTGATCGGCCTGTTCCGACCCTGTTTGACCGACTACTCCACCTGGGGGTCTTACGTGCCCCCTTTTTGGATTTGTTCGCCCGTTGAACTGATCTCCCGCTTTGACCCTGCCTGAAAACGAGTAAAGAACTTTACTTGTGTTTCTGTTTCCGACTTATGCTTTTGGTTCAAAAGGTAAAGAATGTGTCAATGATGATGAGGATGACAAACAATGAGGTCTCACGGTCCTTTCTCACATTGGAGATAATGTTCTGTTTTTAATGTATTAAATCAGGGGTCTTCAATGTTTTTCAGGCCAAGGACCCCAAACGGATGGCGAGATGGAGGGACCCCGTATTCTACGGCATCTTTTATCTTGGAGCTCTGCGCTCTTGAGACGTGAGCATGAATGGATCTGATTGGCTGGTGCCTGTGACGTCGTATCGGCATGAATGGATCTGATTGGCTGGTGCCTGTGACGTCGTATCGGCATGAATGGATCTGATTGGCTGGTGCCTGTGACGTCGTATCGGCATGAATGGATCTGATTGGCTGGTGCCTGTGACGTCGTATCGGCATGAATGGATCTGATTGGCTGGTGCCTGTGACGTCGTATCGGCATGAATGGATCTGATTGGCTGGTGCCTGTGACGTCGTATCGGCATGAATGGATCTGATTGGCTGGTGCCTGTGACGTCGTATCAGCATGAATGGATCTGATTGGCTGGTGCCTGTGACGTCGTATCGGCATGAATGGATCTGATTGGCTGGTGCCTGTGACGTCGTATCGGCATGAATGGATCTGATTGGCTGGTGCCTGTGACGTCGTATCGGCATGAATGGATCTGATTGGCTGGTGCCTGTGACGTTGTATCGGCATGAATGGATCTGATTGGCTGGTGCCTGTGACGTCGTATCGGCATGAATGGATCTGATTGGCTGGTGCCTGTGACGTCGTATCGGCATGAATGGATCTGATTGGCTGGTGCCTGTGACGTCGTATCGGCATGAATGGATCTGATTGGCTGGTGCCTGTGACGTCGTATCGGCATGAATGGATCTGATTGGCTGGTGCCTGTGACGTCGTATCAGCATGAATGGATCTGATTGGCTGGTGCCTGTGACGTCGTATCGGCATGAATGGATCTGATTGGCTGGTGCCTGTGACGTCTTATCGGCATGAATGGATCTGATTGGCTGGTGCCTGTGACGTCGTATCGGCATGAATGGATCTGATTGGCTGGTGCCTGTGACGTCGTATCGGCATGAATGGATCTGATTGGCTGGTGCCTGTGACGTCGTATCGGCATGAATGGATCTGATTGGCTGGTGCCTGTGACGTCGTATCGGCATGAATGGATCTGATTGGCTGGTGCCTGTGACGTCGTATCGGCATGAATGGATCTGATTGGCTGGTGCCTGTGACGTCGTATCGGCATGAATGGATCTGATTGGCTGGTGCCTGTGACGTCGTATCGGCATGAATGGATCTGATTGGCTGGTGCCTGTGACGTCGTATCGGCATGAATGGATCTGATTGGCTGGTGCCTGTGACGTCGTATCGGCATGAATGGATCTGATTGGCTGGTGCCTGTGACGTCGTATCGGCATGAGAGGAGCTGTGAGGGAACCGGTGTCCAGCTTGACAGCTGCTGTGGGACTGAAAGACAACGTCTCCTCCATCAATGTATCCGTTGCTACAACATGTTGGATTCATGTTAATGTGTATTTAAAGACAATAAATAAAATTCTGATGATCAAGACATCCTCTTCTCCAGAAGGCCCCACAGTCACGAGAGGTGGAGCAGGTGGAGGAGGCCAGGCTGTGGTGAGGGTCTTTATGAATCCTCCCACTGCTTTTAAATACAAGTTTATTTGTACATGAAGGCCTCTGTGTGTTGAGGTACAACAAACAGTGCAGAACCTGTTTGACAGTCTGAGAACAACGAGTCTGGGATCATCTGACACTTTGAGCCTTTGCTCCAAACCCTTTGAGTTGGAATGACGTGTTGACAGGATAATTGAAGCAAATCATCATGAGGGGAATTCAAGTGGAGGAGGAAGTGATCATCAGGTGAACTTTGAGGAAATATGTTGAAATGCTGCTTCAGCATTCCAGTAGCACAGAATGGAAGGAATCTTTTAACCACGTTGCTTAACAGCACCTGAAAGGAAAAGAGGCAGCTCAGTGTGAAAGAATCTGGTGGAGGAGGATTGATTGACAGACTGATGGTGCCAAAGAAGATGAATGTCCCTGCAGGACTTGTTCGCTTCCAGGTCTCTGAAGCAGCTAAAAAGATGGTGGCCGACCCCTCTCACCCCGGACAAAACCTGTTTGTGCCCCTTCCATCTGGCAGGAGGCTGAGGTCCATCAGGACTAAGACCTCCCGCCACACCAACAGTTTATTCCCATCGGCAGTCGGGCTCATCAACAGAGCCGGTCCCCCACTGCCTGACTATAACGTTCCACCGGTCACTCCCCTTCACACTGCACATGTCACTTTAACTGTCATTTTTCACTTTGTCGTCACTCGTCACTTATTCGGTAGTGCACTTTATGCTTAATATTTTTTAACTTTATTCTCTTGTTTTACACTAACCCATAGCCTTATTCCTTGTGCACTGCCGTCTTGTTTATTGTTGCACTGTCTACTGTCAAACTGCCAAGACAAATTCCTTGCATGTTTGACATATTTTGGCAATAAATGTTTCCTCATTCCTGAAATAGTCCTTGATCAGGTTATCTGCATTTTTTTCCAAGAAGATTTCTGAAACAATATTTGAGCTTGATGGAGTAGCCTAAAACATGCTCAGTTTACGAGATACAAGCCAGCATTAGTCTGCCCATATTGCCCACTCAGAAACTGACACCAGTTGCAAGAAACTCAGAAACTCCTTTGATTAAAATCAGACATACCTGGTCGAAAACAGCCATGTTGCAAGCAGTCTTTTAATCAGTTGGTTCCCCTTCGGCGCAGACAACTGACCTCAGTGCATGAGTGCATGTTTACATGGGCCATGAATTTCTCAGGGGGAACTGCCATAAGCTTCTGGAACTCTGCATTGACCAAAATTAAAAAAAAAAAAAACACGATTAATATGGTATCCTGATGAATTATCATTTTAACAAATTAACTGCTCTGCTGAAAGTTTACAATTGTCAACTCCTTGCCACGCACAACAGTGCCGCCCAGATTGACAATTTCAGAATCTAAGATACTACAGATCTCTTGCAGCCGTAAAACCCAATAAAAGAGGTGCACCTCAACTTAAAATGCCAAGCTAAACGAGGATACCAAATTGGGCCACCACATGCATGAGGTAAAAAAAAGTTACTACCATCACAATAACACTTCACGTCAATTTGAAAGCCAAACGGTATAAAGATAAGTAAAATGCTTACCATTCAGAATACTCTGAGATCAAATCCACCCCTCTACTCTCTACTCTCTACTCTCTACTCTCTACTCTCTACTCTCTACTCTCTACTCTCTACTCTCTACTCTCTACTCTCTACTCTCTACTCTCTACTCTCTACTCCGTGCAGCACTAACTGCAGAATGCCTCTCATCCCTCTGCTACACCAGCCCTTTTATAGGGGAGATGTGGCACACCTGAAGACAATTACGAGACACACCTGACGACAATTATGAGACGCACCACTAGACAGCCACTCGTTAAAATAAGGCAGGCAACAAATAGAACCTCATCTGCAATACAACCTCGACAAAAAATGACAGCTACAAATTGTTGTATCTCCCCAAAAAGACATACATTTTCGCTTACGCTTCTTATACTTTTTTCCCGACACCTGGCGCTTTCCACTCTCCCCTTTTGTTATTTATTCGTTAAGCCCCCATTTTTGATGGTACCATGCTTTTTTATATATCTTATGAACAAACATGTCAGGCTTTAACACCCAGGGCTACTAAAATGTAAGAGCTACTTGCCAGCAAAAGTATCTTGAGGCTATCCATGTTACTAGACGATTAAACACATCAGTAGATTTAAACACATTAATAAATCAAAAAATATTCATTTAAAACTCACTAACATCAGCATGACTCGCTGACATTAGCGTGACAATAGCTGGTTTGGTTTTGTCGGTTTACTAAATACTTAGTCCGGCATTACCTAATAAAATGTCTCACTCTGTTTTGCATCCGCCAATCTGCTTGTTGCTCCGTGTCAGAAACCTAAACACTCAATAAAACCCCGACTATTTGCTATCCTGGTTTCTAAATGGTGAATGAGCTCCCCGATGACATCAAGACAGTAGAAAGCTTAGACCGCTTCCGATGCAAACTTAAAAACGCACCTTTACCAAATACACCTGGACTAGTTAGCTACTTAATTACTTTATTAGCACTTACAACACACTTACTTATTGCACTTTGTAGTTTTGCTTTTTTGAAGGATTTGCACTTTCTCTTTTCTGGTTGCTCTGGTTCTGTTCCCTCTTGATTGAATGCACTTATTGTTAGTTGCTTTGGATAAAAGCTGTATGATAAATGTAAATATAACCAATTCAGGTGGACCTTTTAATATTTTCTAAAATGTTTACATTATTTGTACACGCAAAATAAAATGTAGCACTAGACTTGCCTTCGATCCAAGTCACGTAATGAGAACATGGAGGCTTTACAGTAGATAAAAAATCTGGAAAGATGTGGATTGCATGACATCAGATGCACCACAAGCAAAACTTGAGGCAGTTTTACTGAAATGAGAAAAGCAAGTTGAGGCCAAATTATTTGAAATCGATTCATGCCACAATAGTACCTTGGACTAACTAAAGCAGAAATCTTATTTAGAATCTTTTGAAACATTACGCTACATCAACTTCTACCAAAATACTCTTTACAGGGCACCTTACAACGTAGGTGGAAGTACACCTTCCCAGGGCCCCAGAAGCTCAGGATTCGGACAAACAAATTGTAGCACTTAAATTGTACTTATAAATGCACTTATCTATAGAAAATTGTAAATTGGCTTATTTGATGAAATTGCACTTTGTTTCTTGCTCTTCTGAGTTTGTATCCCTATGGTTGAATGCACTTGTTGTAAGTCGCTTTGGATCAGGGGTTTCAAACTCAAATACACAGTGGGCCAAAATTTAAAATTAAACAACGTTGAACAAATTAACCTTTTAATATGAACCCAAACAAGTTGTGCTTTAACATTGAATATAGAGCAAGCAACACTTATATAACTTAATAGTGTAGACATGCAAAATCGAATTTCAAATTTTAAAAAACATATCAATGGCCTATTAAGTAAAGTTTAAATAAAGATTGCATGCCTCTTTTCTATTTGCAGTTTCCTGAGGTAAATATCAAAATAAACTTTTTCCACAGGCTAATAAATTTGAAAATAAAATAATTACAATGAATCAATCAATCAATAATTCAGGCCTTGGAATAGCAAGAAAAAGCGCATAAAGAAAACGTTAATTATTGCTCAGTTTGCGACACACTGATCTAGTCTGATGTGCCCGAGCCAGATACCTGGCATTTTCTTGCATAGTTCATCAATGTCTGGGCTCAGGCTCTGAGCTGAGGAAACCCTCAGTCAGGAACGAAAGTGTTCATCAGTCAGACGTCTCCTGTGAGATGTTTTCATCATCTTCATCAAGGAGAAACGTTGCTCACATAGATCAGTGCTGCCGAACATGGAGAGCGATTGAGCTCGGGTGCGGAGCTGAGGCGTTGTGTCAGGGATGAATTGTGGAACCTGTGCGGCGCCAACAGCATCATACTTTGACTTCAGTGTATCGTTGCACTGGAGCTCAATCAGCTCCATTTGGAGTTTAGTTTTAAAAGCTCTCACTGCTGCGTGCATGTCTGTGACGATGCAGCTGCAGGTGCAGCGCACCGAGATGCTGGAGATGTCCCACAGAAACGTTTGCTCCCGGAGCTCAGCGGTGTTCTTCCCTTTGCTTTGCAGAAACTGACGTGTTTCCTCACGCAGCTCGGGGGAGGCGGGGTGAGCGGGGGCTTCCTGCCGAAGCACGGGTCGCTACTGACACAGAGGAGATGTCTGGGTCCTGTCCTGATTGACAGCAGAGCATTATGGGATTTGTAGTATTAGCGGTGAATGCACCGCTGCTGTATAATACCGGCGGGCAGCTCTAATAGTAATTTGATATTGCCTCGCGGGCCAAATATAATTTCACGGCGGGCCAGAATTTGACACCCATGTTTGAATAAAAGCGTGAGCTAAATGACATGTAATGTAATTTCAAAGGTGCTTGTAAAACTGTGATTTTCATTCCCAATCCCTGTCCCAGGTTGTAAAGCTGCAGTATCATTTGCCCAGCAAATAATTGAGTTGGAACAACTGGGAACTTTAAGTGGAATCACCACCAATTTCCGGTGGAATTATGCAAACTATTGATTTTAAAAAGGAGAAAAGATTACATGCATCTGACTTGAAGCAATTGTGTTATTCGTCATTTGTGTGATATCAATTCAAGTAATTCAATTAAGTTTTCCCATCTATCCTTTTTTTCAGTGAAGCACTGACTGGGTATAAGTTATAGACACACATTTTTTAGAAGCAAAGCACAAACTTTTGAATAGTTATAGACTGTTGCACAACAAGACGCATGGACCAACCATTATAATTTTATCAAATATGGCTACATTTTAGAACAGAATTGATGGGTCAGAGAAGAGAGACTAGCACAGATCACATGACAGTGGAAATAAGACACCGGAAATAAGAGGCGACAGACATTTGAGTCGTTAGGAGAGTGGTTGGATTTCTATATTAAAACACTTTGCACACTTCAGTTAACCAGAATGGTGTAAGATTCAGCCTTATGACATGAAAACGGGACAGAAAACATCAAACTCACATCAGCTGATCACAAGGTTACAACACGTTGGTTTGCTTCTCATCTCGGCTTTTGCAATTATTTAATCCCGACTATTTATTTATCAAAGTGTAAACAGAACCATGTCAATTATTTCAAATTATAGCTTATTAAAATAGATAGCCAGAATGAAGGATCCTCAAGACCTGCTCAACAGTCTCTAGCCTGGAGATCCCGGAAGCTTAGATACCAACTACAATCTCACGTCACATCCTTTAATTAAGCTGTTCTTTAACTGATGGGTTTACTCTCTATGGTGATTAATAAATACATTCCGTCTTAACACATGAATTCTTCTTCAGCTATTCAAAGAAACAAATTATGGATTGAGATTATGTGTCAAATTGCCATGGAAATTCATCTACTTCTAGATTCAGAGGATACTGTTGGTTTGAATGAGAGCATGCCATACAATGTTGACTTTGTTTTGAGCAGGAAGTCAAAGGTCACAGTCAACCCAACTGTTGAGACATCTGAACTTCAGTCGCCATGGTGATTGTGTTAACGCTGCAGGTACAGACGGTTTCGTTCACAAGAGTGAGCTCTCATTAACAAATACATGTTAATGTGTTACTTTGTTTTACTCCATATCACTTTCTTTTTCATCTCTAACGATCCAGACCATCAATTTGTTCTCCTCCCTCATTCTCTTTCGCCCGCTTGACTTTCAGTTTTCGACTGTCGTCCTCTCTTTTTTTCTCCTGCTTCTCACCATCTTTCTTCTTCTGCCTTGATCCTCCCTGGTTTTTCAGGTCCTGAAAGACCTCGGTGAAGAAATGTGGGTCAGCGTTGATTCGCAGCATGTCAGCACTCAACCAGTCAATCAGCACCAGCGCTCGCTCCCAGAATGCATCGCGGCTGGCCTCCACTAAGAAAGGTTTCAGCGGGTACGAGATCTCATTGCCCAAGTAGGAGTAGGCCAGGTAGAGACAAGTGAGGAAGGTAGCGTGGAGCTCCTGCTCTGAAGACACATCCTCGTTGACCGCCTCTCTGCATAACAGGTACACAAACACCAAACTGGCCGGACTGATGAAGCACTGGTCCTGCATGGGGACAGGAAACGTAGTGATATGCAGAAATAGTAGTAGTTTAACTATATATGAGGAGCCTCTAGGTACCTTGTAAAGCTCATACTACAACAAATACTACTACAAATATCTAAATATTTCAACCAGGACAAACACAATAGGACAAAGACAAAGACGAGCACTAGCATGGTTTGGTATTGAGGTATGGGAACTAGATGCAAGCACTGGGTACTAGATGAAGAGTTCTTCGGAGTAGACGTAGAGGTCTGGCGACTAGATATAGAGGTCTTTGTACTAGATACGGAGGTCTGGGGACTAGAACTTGTAACTAAAACACCTACCTGCCAGCCTTGAACCAGCAGCGCTCCATCAACATTTCTGAACCAAAGGACGATCTGATTGGACGACAGCTCCTTTAGTTTGATACAACGCCGACACATGAAGTCAGAAAGACAACGAAGGAGTTCACCTGTGGACGCCTGCAGAGGAAAGGACAAAAGGAGAGGTGACAAAGAAAACACACCACGAGAGAAGAGACCAGGAGAAGAGACCACAAGATAGGAGACAAGGAGAAGAGACCCTGGCAGAGGACATAAGGGAAGGGGACCCCAAAAGAGAGAAAACAAAGACAACAGACCACAACAGCGGAGAGAAGGGAAAGAGATCATGACAGAGGGGACAATACGAAGAGACCATGACAGGGGAGACAAGGAGCAGAGGATAGGAGAAGAGACCAGGAGAGATGGGTGAAGGAGAGAAGACCACAAGAGAGGAGACCTGGAGAATAGTACCTGGTCATTTGCAAGTGCCTATATGTAAAAATGAAGGCTGTCAAAGTTAATGCGTTACAATATGAGATTAATGTGACCAGAATTAATGCAATAAAATATTTTAAGTAGTCTGGCTGCAGTCAGTTAGATCGGAGAGACCGAGACGGTAGTTGAATATGGAGAGAGCTTTTTACATTAGAAGTAAAAAAAAACAAAAAAACGTGATGTACAGCAGAAAACCGCGAAGAGGAATTCCTCGACGTGTCAAACAGAAGGGGGATGAGTGTCAAGCAGACCATTTAGGACTGACAGTGCCCAGAACATGCACGAGGACAGCAAGAAGAGTCTGTGGTTCCACCCGGTGAAATTCAGCCTTGGAGCTGATCAAATGTGTGCAGTTTGTGTTGAAAAAGAATACAATTAAACAGCAGCGCCTAAAATAAACACTTTCTAAAGTGATTACTTGTTAATTTATCGTATTTAATCTTTAGAAAAAAACCTTTTAATCCCAATTCATTTCAAATTTGAAAGAGAATCTACAATTTCAAGGAGTGAGATTAAACACACCTGCACCACTACTCTCCGCGGTGATATGACGCACCTCTGGTCCGGAACGGGTCTGGGTACCAGGACTGGCCTGGATCGGTGAACGGCCTCCGGGGCTCTGTGAATGGTCTGATCCGAAGGGTCGCGCTGCACATGCTGGGACACCACGGGGTTCCCCTTTTTCCCGCCGTTCCTCTTGGCTCGTGCGGCAGCAAGGCGTTTCTTCCACCGGAGCGCGTGCAGCAGCACCGGGTGCCGCTTCCTCTTTTTCTTGTCTTCCTCCTTCTCATCCTGCAGCTCCTTCTTCTCCTCCTCATTGAGGGACTCATAAGGCTCCTGGAGCGCGAGCTTCTCCGGCCTTTTAGCCGGAGACAGTGACAGCACTGTTCCCATGACAACCACCACCCAGTTGCCTTTCTGCAGAAGCAGAGGGTCTGTTTGTCTGTCAACCCGTTAGTGACAAAAATCCATCAAGAAGACCAATCAAAGCGGTCTACAGCTTCATCCTGTCTGCCTGACAGCCCAGTGTGTCCTCGCCTTTGTCGCTGTGTCCTTCTGTGACGCAGACTGATGGACTGGACCAGAGAGGGGCGGGTTCTGCAGAGACGCTGTCTTGGTGCTGAAAAGGTTTAAAGCTGCAGTGAGGCCGATGATAGAAACAGAGATGTGGTTATTTTTATTTTAAAGATAATATCATTAGTGTAATCATTACATCTTTGACATTAACATCATTGTTAGTGTTGGACATTGCTATATATGTATTATTGTTTTTGTATTTTTATAGTAATATTAGTATTTATTACATTATTAAATACTTAATATTAGTGCTGTCAGTTAAACGCGTTATTAGCGGCGTTAACGGAAACCCATTTTAACGGCATCAATTTTTTTCTCGCTTAATTTCTTGGGGTTTTTTTGCTTTACATCTTGTGACCCAGCTACTTGATCCTGTTTGAGGGACAGTCCTACAAATCCATCCCATCCATTGTCAAACTTCTAATCCTGCACACAGGGTCGCAGGGGGGCTGGAGTCTATCCCAGCCAACGTCCTACAAATGTCACTCACAAAACATGTAAAAAAAAACAAATCCAGCACCCGTCCTTCATCTGTTGGGAGTAAAAACTCCAGCTCGACAGCATACCCACACATGATCGTATATTACATTTACATCAACATGTAAAAACCTTTTTTTCAGGCAAATCATTTCCAACTACATACAAAACCCTAAATGTGCACTTTTATTTTGTACCGCCCTGTTTGGCAATGTTGTTTTTCAATGAAAAAAACATTTGCATAAAGCTAGCCAATCCACTTTTCCGTGTTAAGAGCATTAAAATAAAATAAAAATTATGGAAAAGAATAAATGAAGGGACATTTGGAATAGATACAAATTAGCAATTAATTTTGAGTGAACTATGACATAAATGTGTTTAATCGTGATTAATTATTTTAATTTTTGACAGCACAGCACGTTGACAGCACTACTTAAAATCACAATTATAGAAAGTTGATCTGCCTGATTGAAGAAATCGAACTAAAACTCTTTCTATATTCAAAATCAAAATAAACTTCTGTGATCAAAAAATTCACTCACTCACAAAATCTTACTGGACACGTTTAGCTTAGTTTATATAACGTCATAATTTATTGTTTATCTTTATGCTTTGACCCTTTACTTTCTCCCCCAATTTAGTTTGTGATCTGCAGTTCACTTGGGTCTCCTCCAGATGGAGCTGTTCTCTATATATTCTGTCTAGTACTTCTACCACTGAGCGTCACAGACGACAGAGTCCCCCCGCTTACATTCTAATTACATTTATTTTTGAAACACGTGTGCTGGATTCTTACACTATGAAATATATAACACGCAATAATAACAATCATTATTATTATTAATGTTCTGCCGTTTGTGTGTGTGTGTGTGTGCATGCAGTGGGCGGAGCTTGTGGCAGCAGAAGGCTCATTGTCTGAGTAAGCAGAGAGAGAGAGAGAGAGAGAGAGAGAGAGAGAGAGAGAGAGAGAGAGAGAGAGAGAGAGAGAGAGAGAGAGAGAGAGAGAGAGAGAGAGAGAGAGAGAGAGAGAGAGAGAGAGAGAGAGAGAGAGAGAGAGAGAGAGAGAGAGAGAGAGAGAGAGAGGGGGGGGGGGAGAGAGACAAAGAGGAGGAGGCCGACTCTCTCTTTCTTTCTTCATGTGGGGGAGGATTAACCGGCTGATCCGCGACACGCTCTCTCTCTCTCTCACACAACCAACCACACACACACACACACACACACACACATTTCATATTAACACATAGGGAAAGACACGCACGCACTGATTCATCTGGATCAGCATCCTCATCGTCACCTTCATCATCTCCATCGGCGGCGGCGGCGGCAGCAGCAGCATCCTCATCGGCGGAGAGGACGAGAGACAAAGAGACACACAGACAGACGGAGCGATAGACAGACAGGCGGCGTTTGCCGTCTGACGACAGACTGACAGGAGACAGACGGGCTGGAAACCAACAGGAGAGAGACAGACCAGACAAACAGGCCTTCTGCACCTCCACCGCCCGTATGCCTGTCAGTGTGTGATGGCCGACCACATGATCCTTCCGCTGTGCGTCTGTTGAGTGTGTATTGTTGTAGGTGGGTGTGTTCACTGGGTGTGTGTGTGTGGTCGGTGTGCGCGTGTGATGGGGAATGCAGAGAGCATGGAGACCCAGCTGGCGGTGATCCGGTCCAGAGCTGCTCCGGTCCGACTCCCGATGCCAGACCCAGCCGAACTAGAGGAGCGGTTCTCCATCGCACTGGTAAATACACGCACGCACCGTCTCTCACACACACAGACACTTAACCGACTAGGTAACACGTAAAGAACATTAATGTATCCGTATTATAAATATGCGACAAAAGCAGAACTCATGATGGATCAGACTCAGATAGCTGATGGTAATTTTTCATTTATCAATCACAAATGTCTGTCAGAGGGCTTTAAAATATATATATACAATATATATATATATATACAACCATAGGTGTTCAAAAGATCACACTTTTTCCTTTCATGTTTTTGGCTTCTTCATGTTGAGATTCTGGTTGTTGGTCAATGATCATAGGGGGTAATCGGGCAAACGGACCGGCCGACAAGGTGGGGGTAGATGTCGTTGCGGGCACGCAGGGGCGAGTGTGCGCACGTGCCCACTTTCTTTCTCGGGCGAGGGGGAGGGGGGGTTAGGCGTATGGAGGGGTCAGGGTGTCCCCTTCAATGTTCAATGGTAGGGGAAAAACTGACATCTTATTCTGACAGTTAAAGTCCTTATCACGAGTCCTGGTTTAGGGGACTAAAGGTTAAGGGTTTAGGGATTACGGTTTGAAGGTTTTTGATAGGCGGGGTGACATTTTTTTCCATTTTTATTTCATTTATTTGCACAATTCCAGCAATACAAAATAAACAAACGTACTAGAAATGAATCTCACTGTGCAGGAAGTGGCAAAAAGCCAAACCAGAGACATCCTGGTTGTAAAGTGCTCTCTTTTGAACGTGAACTGTGTGCCCTAAACTATTTATTGTGCAAATTAGCTGTAAAAATTGTATTCCAGAATTCGATGAACCTGCCTCCTGACAAGGTGCGCCTGCTGCGTTCCTATGACAACGACAAGAAATGGGAGCTGATCTGTGATCAGGTGGGTGGTGTTAATAAAGTTCATGAGTTTGAATGTGTTCCTACAACCTTTCTTTAGTCGAGTTAAGAGGTTCTTATACATTACATTAAAAACAGTCATATTTTAATTATTATCATAAAGATATCTAATCATATCAACAGACAGTGACTGTTATTTTCACGACCTAAAAATGTTGTTTCCTCTAAAATTCAACCCAGTCTCACAGCAAAACGTGTAATAGCTACGTTGTGGAACGTGGTATTCTCACGCTTTCTCCCCAAAATCGTGACAATACTACATTTTTTAGCTGAGGGAAAGTTGATAGTCACGTGACCTAGTTGCAAACGAAACGTTGTATTGTCATGCTTTCTCCCCAAAAGCGAGAGAATACCACGTTCCACAACGTAGCTATTACACGTTTTGCTGTGAGACTGGGTTGCTAAAATTACAACTACTACTGTAGTATACAAACCGATTGTCAGAAAAACAGATTATATATTTAAAATATAATATGAATATTACCGTATTACGATAAAATATTCACATGAGAATGGAATTGTCTTTGTGGGATGCAGGAGAGGTTTCAGGTGAAGAACCCTCCGCACACCTACATCCAGAAACTCAGAGGCTTTCTGGACCCGGCTGTCACTCGCAAGGTATTGTGTGATACGAGTTTTTGTGTGAGGGTTTCCTGTGCCGATGGTGGGTTTCAGGACAGAGGATGTCGTATGTGTACAGACTGTAAAGCCCTCTGAGGCAAATTTGTAATTTGCGATTTTTGGCTATACAAAATAAAATGAATTGAATTGAATTGAAATTTAGTTTGTATATGGTTTACAACAGCGGTCAGTATTTTATAGCGAGTAATGAAACAGGTTCCCCACTAAAACATATATTATTGATCCTTTCTGTCATCAACCTGTCCGTCTCTCTTTCGGTTACGGACCCGTTTGTTTCTCTGTCTGTCTGTAGAAGTTCAGAAGAAGAGTCCAGGAGTCAACTCAGATGCTCAGGGAACTTGAGATTTCGCTTCGTACAAACCACATCGGGTCTGTCTGTCTCTCTGCTTTTGACTGTCTATCTTTCTCTGATGACCAGTCTGTCTCTTTATTTGACAACCTGTCTGTCTGTCTCTGCAATAACTCATCTGTCTCTCTGATGCTGTACAGGTGGGTCAGGGAGTTCCTGAATGAGGAGAATCGAGGTCTCGACGTTTTGGTCGAGTATTTGTCATTTGCTCAATACGCTGTCACGTGAGTCTGTTCAACTTGAACGCGATTTTAGTTAAACGTTAATCTATTCATTTGAATTCTTTAAATACGAGTACGTCATATTATCAATTGTTATGGGAGGAGGGTTAGTCAACTGATACTCGAATGGGATCAGGTTCGATGGAGAGCAGGCGGAGGTCGGGGGGGAAGTCTCCTCTATAGACTCTCCCTGGAGTCGGTCCATAGAAGATCTCCATGGCGACTGCAGCCTCCCCTCACCGTCCTCTTCTGTGCCCAGAGCAGCTCGACATTCCATCAGGTAGCATGAATAGAGCTGATATCTGACCTCGGACCAGCTAGCAAAGAATGTCCTCTAACCAGCTGCTTGTACATGCAGCTCTGCAATGGTGACTCGCTCCAACACGCTGCCGAGTCGCAGAACTCTAAAGAACTCACGACTGGTCTGCAAGAAAGACGACGTGCATGTTTGCGTGATGTGCCTGAGAGCCATCATGAACTACCAGGTAACTCCATACCTGTCTTCATCACCTTTAAATGACGCCAACAACACCTCACCTATAATATGACCTTTGGCTTCACCTGTCATGTAAAATTGAAACGTACCTAAGGTTTTTTAAATCTAGAGCTTCATTTGTGTCCTCGTCTTCCTTAGTATGGATTCAACATGGTGATGTCTCACCCTCACGCTGTCAACGAGATCGCCCTCAGCCTCAACAACAGGAACCCCAGGTCAGTACATCAGGTCTCCAGGTTTATACCACAGGTCGTCAGCTCAGTACAACAGGTACCCCGGGTCAGTACTACAGGTCCCAGGTTTATACCACAGGTCGTCAGCTCAGTACAACAGGTACCCCGGGTCAGTACTACAGGTCCCAGGTTTATACCACAGGTCGTCAGCTCAGTACAACAGGTACCCCGGGTCAGTACTACAGGTCCCAGGTTTATACCACAGGTCGTCAGCTCAGTACAACAGGTACCCCGGGTCAGTACTACAGGTCCCAGGTTTATACCACAGGTCGTCAGGTCAGTACTATAGGTACCCCAGGTCAGTACATCAGGTCCCCAGATTTATACCACAGGTCGTCAGCTCAGTACAACAGGTACCCCGGGTCAGTACTACAGGTCCCAGGTTTATACCACAGGTCGTCAGCTCAGTACAACAGGTACCCCGGGTCAGTACTACAGGTCCCAGGTTTATACCACAGGTCGTCAGGTCAGTACTATAGGTACCCCAGGTCAGTACATCAGGTCCCCAGATTTATACCACAGGTCGTCAGGTCAGTACAACAGGTCCCACAGGTCAGTAGGACCACTTAGGGGAGCAGTCACTGGACTCGTTTAATAGTGGCCTAAAAACCTGCCTATTCAGGAAGGCGGTTTTTACTGTATCTTAAATTTTTCCATGTTTTTACTAACATTTACTTCATTTTGATCGCTCTGCTCTCTCTGTCGATCCCTGACGAGGAGTGCGTTGTAAATAAAATGTATTGTTATCAAAATGATTACCTCAGCTCATCCGTCGCTCTCCCTCTCTCTGTCAGGACGAAGGCTCTGGTGTTGGAGTTGTTGGCGGCGGTGTGTTTGGTGAGAGGAGGACATGAGATCATCCTGTCAGCCTTCGACCACTTCAAAACTGTAAACCTCTCTCTCTCTCTCTCACACACACACACACACACACACACACACGCATCATACAATGCCATACACATACACACTTCAGTATTAAGCACACAGTACACACAGACCTCAGATACCAGCAGGTGGAAAATGTGTTAAAGTATTGCTTGATTACCTCTCCTTGACTGGTCTCTTGCAGGTGTGCTCAGAGTCGATGCGCTTTGAGAAGCTGATGGAACATTTTAAGAACGAAGACGACAACATCGACTTTTTGGTATTAATTACTGTGCTGCTTTAAATCCGTTAAAGCATTGATGGCTTTAACCCTTCATTAGAGCATTAGAATAAATGTATATATGTACATTTAAAAACAAATATCTATGTATGATCTGTCTATGTATATTTAGTAGTTAACACAACATTCTGATTATTGATTACATTTTCTCTGTCTTCACCCTAAAGTTCAAAAGCAATGTTTAAGTGTAACTTGATTTTCAGATTTATAAAACCAGACTTTAAAACATATATATTATAAATAACATATATATTACAAGATGACCACAAAGCAGGTGAATAACCCCTCGCGTTTGTTGCTGTGTTGACGGTTGGTAGGTGGCCTGCATGCAGTTTATTAACATTGTGGTTCACTCGGTGGAGGACATGAACTTCAGAGTCCATCTCCAGTACGACTTCACCAAACTGAACCTGGACGAGCACCTGGAGGTAACGGGGTCCCATGAACTGCTCTCAGCTAATCGGATGAGGGCTGATGATTAAGACAAGCTGGCCCCCCACATGTCTCTGTACTCGTCTCACTATCCGTCTCAATGGCCGTCTCTCTCTACCCATCTCCCTACCAGAGGCTGAAGCACACAGAGAGTGACAGGCTCCAGGTTCAGATCCAGGCATACCTCGACAACGTGTTCGACGTGGGGACCCTGCTGGAAGACGCCGAGACCAAAACGGCTGCTCTGGAACGGGTGGAGGAACTGGAGGAGAGCATCGGAACAGTAAGTCAGACATGTGAAGAGACAGAGGTGGGGTGATAATGAATGCAATTAAAGACATTGAAGAAACAAATTTAGACAGACATGCTGGCTTCTGACGCATACCTCCACGTGTATCTCTCTCTCTCTCAGATGTCAGAGCGTCTTCTGGACGTGGAGAACGAAGCAATGCTTAAGATTGTTGAACTCGAGAAACAGCTGATGCAAACCAACAAGGAGCTGGACCATGTCCGGGTCAGTGTTGTTGCCATGGAAACCACACAAGCATTTGGTCAGCATAGAAACAGAACACCAGACACTCATTAGTATAATGAAACTAATGAGACATTTTAAAAATATTGATTTTGGTTTCTTTACCATAACAAAGAAAAGGAGAAAATATTTAAGGTTGAAAAACAATGAGATTGTTCCTTCTGCTTTCCACCTATTCCTACTCAAAAAACACTGCTCACATGCGCAGGAGTCGTATGCCAGCACCAACTCCCAGGTGCACACCTTGCGGCGGATCGTTCGGGAGAAGGATCAGACGATCCGCCGTCAGAGTCGTCTGGAGCGACAGGCTCAGGAGGCCCAGCAGGCCGGAGGACCCGGAGCTCCTCAGCCCACGAGAGGTGAAGGAGATGGGGGAGTCGGGGACTCTGCCTCCCCCTCACCTCCCCTTTGTCCTAACCTGTCCCCCAGGTAAGAGACATGCCTGTTCCCTCCACTGTCACACACAAACTACTGAACTGTACGTCTACGTCGCTTAAAGATGGAAAAACATCCAAATAAGAATTGAGAACCAAAGACTGATGGTAGTAGTTGATTAATTAGCGTATTTATTTCGACAGTCCAGAGACCGTAGCCTATCACAACATGGGACCAGCAATGGTGGGAGCTCCAGGGATGCCAGTCCCGCCCCCTCCACCTCCTCCTCTCCCAATGCCGGGCACAGGTGAGTTTCAGCTCCACCATTCTCAGTAACAAACAAGGTCCAACTGCGCCAAATAAACCAAATTGCTCCTCAAGTCATCAAAAACTACAAGTGCTGCCCTATGACATGACTGAAGGATAAACGTTAGTATAACAGGAACAAATACATCACCTGTTTGAATTATTTCTTCTCTTTGTCTTTAAAGTGCTCAATGGGTCCTACCAGGCACCCCCCCCACCCGTTCCTCCTCCTCCACCTCCTCCACCATGTCGGACCAGCGAGCTCTCTTCCTCTGCCCCCAACCCCCCCCCTCCTCCCCCTGTTGCCCCCCCTCTTCCAGGTTCAGGTGGGTCACCTACAGTGATCTTTAACTCGGGACTTGCAGGTGAGACTGAACAAGCAGCATTAATATACATTTTAACATATTTGTGATGCGTCCTCTCCTTACAGAATACTAAAATGCTCCTAAGTCACTACTGTTAACCATTTCTTTGTTTTTGTTGTCGGTGAGTCACAGGGGTTGGGTTTCCCCTTCCAGCCAATCACAATCAAGAACTGTCCGTTATCATGTTAAATGACACGTTTCATAACACTAACATGTTCTTTCTTTCATTCTGCTGGCAGAGGGTCCTCTTAAGTTGTTCTGTACGTTACAATCTTACATTTTACCGGTATCATATTTCGTAACAATCCTACATACTCCTCCGTCCGTCTATCATTCCTTCATCAGCTATTGTCAAAGCCTAAAGACCAAAGTGAAATATGACCTCAGATTCAGTCTGAACACAATGTAGACGTAATCCTTCTCAAAGTAAATCTGATGTGTAGGCGACTACCTGTGTCTCTGATCACCGGTTTGCCTCCCTGATGTACAGCGGTGAAAATAAAGAAGCCAATCCAGACCAAGTTTAGGATGCCTGTGTTGAACTGGGTCGCCCTTAAACCGAGTCAGATAAACGGGACCGTCTTTAACGACATCGACGACGAGGCTATCCTGCAGGTACAATTACATTAAAGTATTCAAATTATTTACATTCCAATGTGGGTTTTTACAAGAGTAAAAATTAATATTTATAATAAAACTGTTGTCAGTTGTTGTTGACAAGTAAGTTGTTGACAGAGTAAACACAATCTTAATCTAAATGACACCTCCTTGGTAAATAAAGGTCTTATCTATACTTTGGCCAGAGTTTCACCTGATATTTAAAGTTGACTCTTTTATTCCTGAGAATGTTGTAAAAGGGTTTAGCCGGTCTCTCTCTTCCTGTAAATATCTTTCTCTCAGGACCTAAACGTGGAGGAGTTTGAGGAGATGTTTAAAACAAAGGCTCAGGGTCCAGCAGTGGACTTGACTTTGTCCAGACAGAAAGTTCCTCAAAAAGCTCCATCCAAAGTATCTCTGCTGGAGGCCAACCGGTCTAAGAACCTGGCCATCACTTTAAGAAAGGCCGGCCAGGGGCCTGAGGTCATCTGTCGCGCCATCCACACGTAAGTCCACCATAAACAACAATAACAACAACACAGGTGTGAATACCAAAAAGAACCAGTAACAAGAACACAAGTAATACCAACAAGTAATCCATAACAAGTAACATGGGTTGAATAAAGTGACGAGTCACAGGAGTAGAACCATCCCAACCGAAACAAGTAAAACAACTCTGCAAGAAACAAGTAAAGATACTCTACCAGTAACCAGTAAACCACCTCTATGAATACCAGTAACAAGTAAAAACCTTAAATAGCAGACATGTGGACCACATTCACTAAGTATGTGACTTGCAAATGGTCGCACTATATCTTTTTTTTACAGTAATGAGGTTGAATACATATGTACTCAAAACCTTTCCGATTTTGATTTTTACATGTTTTTGAAAAGATGGCTTCCAGACGATGGACCATTTCGTGTTGGTCCATTACATAACATCCAAACAAAATAGATTTGAATCTGTGGGAATACCATGACAAAATGAAGAAAGTCCAAGTGGGATGAATATTAATGCAAAGTACTGTGTATACATATATAACGTGTATATATTTTATGAATATAACTTGTATTTAGTTATTAATAACCAATGACCGTAGAGTGTGACTTATTTTCTATAACAACCTAGATTAAAAACATGATTATATATATGCATGTACATATATGTACTATATATTAACCCTTTGTGTGTCTCCACAGGTTTGACCTTCGCACCGTGCGAGTCGACTTTGTCGAGTGCCTCATGCGTTTCCTGCCCACTGAAGCAGAGGTGAAACTTCTACGGCAATACGAGAGGGATAGAAAGCCTCCCGAGGCTCTGAGTGACGAGGACAGGTTCATGATGCAGTTCAGTCGCATTGAGAGACTCAACCAGCGCATGTCCATCATGACCTTCATGGGCAACTTCGCAGACAATGTGCAGATGTTAACCCCGGTAAGACAGAAAAGTAGAGAGACACATAGGTAGAGACACACAGGCAGAGAGACACACAAGTAGTGGCAGAAGAGTGGCAAAGAGAGGGTAATGGGGCGTCGCCCACCTGAAGCGCCCCTCTTTAAGACCAAAAGAAAAAGAGATAATATTCATAAAAAATGTCCATATTTGTGTTTTTGAAATATGGAATGTACCTAGTAATATTTGCTGAAATGAATTGGACAGCCCTACCTAGAGGATTTTCCACCGGCCACCACTGAGGGGGAGATGGGTAGAGATACAGACACACAGTTAGACAGACATACAGACAGAAAGAGATACAGACAGACAAGTATAGCAATTAATGACCTCTTTGGGTGTTGTTTTCTCTTAGCAACTTCACGCCATGATCGCAGCTTCAGTTTCTATCAAATCATCTCAGAAGCTCAAGAAGATCCTGGAGGTCAGTCTGTGCTACTATACAAGTACTCATTATTATTTAAGTATATACATTTAATAAACTATATAGATTATCATTATATAAATATATAAACTCAAAATATATTATCACAGAAATATAACCTATAAATATGCTATTACAAAAGTATATAAACTATAAATTTGTTATTTCAGAAGTAAATACACCATAAATATGTTATAGATATAAAACAAATATAAATCAGTTAACATAAAAGTATGACTCATGAAGTCAATGTATGATGGAAGTGTACTATTAATGTGTTAATGATCTAATAATACTATCACGCATGAATCATTCACTAGGGTTCATAGTTGTGATATAAAAACACAATCACTGCTATGACACTGATCTTTATTTCAGATAAAACACGAGGATCCAATATGTTCATATGCCTTTAATGTATGTGTATATATATATATATATATATATATATATATATATATATATAAAATGTATGAATACATCTGTATACATGATCGGAGAATTGAGAGTGAAACTTACTAACATACCTTCCTTTGTGTAGATCATTTTGGCTTTGGGGAACTACATGAACAGCAGTAAGAGAGGAGCAGTGTACGGATTCAAGCTGCAGAGTCTAGACCTGGTAACTAACAGAGAGACGGACCGACAGAGAGAAACTGAGACAGACCAGATAGAGAGACGGAGACAAAGAGATGGACAGACAGATACACAAAAACGGATACAGTGATCAATTATGGCAGCATGTTCATTTATATACAAACCTCATCTACTGTTACCGGTTAGCATTAGTTAGGTTAACTTAACTGAGGTTAGGTCAAGCCATTTAACATTGTGTTTGTGTTTCAGCTCCTGGAGACCAAGTCCACAGACAGGAAACAGACGTTACTTCATTACATCGCCAACGTGGTGAGAGACAAATATCCTGCAAAGTGTTTGTTCTACAACGAGCTTCACTATGTGGACAAGGCTGCAGCAGGTAAGTCATCCAATCAGAGCACTCCACCACAGACTCCGCCCTCACCAGTCTTCCGTCCTCATTAGTCTTCTTCTCTCACCTGTCCTCCCCTGTGCAGTGAGTCTAGAGAACGTGCTGTGTGATGTGAAGGAGCTGCAGCGCGGCATGGAGCTCACCTGGAGAGAGTTCAGTGTCCAACACAACGCTATTCTAAAGGATTTCATCAGCAGACACGAATCCCGACTTAGCAAACTGCTGGAGGACGCCCGCATCGCTGAGGTGAGACACGCACATCATGGTGGTGGTTAGCTGCTGCTTTAATATGAATCTTTGATAATGACACATTATTTACATTTTATTGATGCCGATGACATCACTGATCCATCATTACTAATCCTACTTTTTGATAAACCATACATTTTGTCTGGATTTCCATCAGGATGCTTTTGAAGATGTGGTCAAATTTTTCGGAGAGAGTTCAAAGACGATGCCGCCATCGGTGTTCTTCCCCATCTTTGTTCGCTTCATTAAGGCATACAGGGTGAGTGAGTCGGGCACCACCTCCTACACGGGTGGCGTTGTGTACGGACATGGCTGTCTCAACACGGGGTCGTTGAGTATTCAAAGAGTGAGCTTCTGTATTTGTGTATCTACAGCTGGCAGAGGAGGAAAATGAGCAAAGGAGGCGTCAAGAACAAATACTACTCGAGAAGATGGAGCAAGAGGACCAGCAGGAGGAGCAGGAGAGCAAGGTGACTCGCAGCCGAGCTCATAGGCGGCCGGTCTCAGTCGATTCTCACCATCTCTTCGCTCGCAGTATGACATAGCGGCTGGGATATGAGTATTTATGACCTCATAATCTGCTCCCCACCCCCCCCCTCCCTCCCTCCTTCTCCAGTCTCCCTCCCACAGGGGCAAGCGGCAGCAGCAGGAGCTTCTCACAGAGCTCAGACGAAAACAAGGGAAAGACAGTCGCCATGTTTACGAAGGAAAGGATGGAGCCATCGAGGACATCATCACAGGTAAAGACATCACCACATGTGACCCCGGAGGAAACCGTGATAGGTGAACTGCAACTCAAGTTCTGTTTTGTTTCTTCCTCACCCGCAGCTCTGAAAGCCGTACCTTTCACGGCCCGATCAGCCAAACGCAGCTCTCGCTTTTTCTGTGACCCCGCCCACTCTGAGGAGCACTACTGATTGAGAGATTAAATCACAGCAAAATACTGGAGGGACCAATTAGCACTTTGAAAACCTGAGTGATGTGAGGTGATGATGTCATGGTCTGTGTGTTCTTATTGGTCTGTCGGTGACCTGACCTGACCTCTGATCTGTCCTCTGTTACAGAACCCCAGTTCTGTGGTGGTTCTGGGTGTATTTACATGGATCTTGTACACGGTTCTGCTCCTTTCCCCTTGTTGTTTTCTACTATGTTTAATGGAGAACAGTTTCTTAGGTTTGTGTTTTTCTTCAAGCTCCTTCAAGTGTTTCACAAGGTCAAGACACTCATCGACCATGTCACCTCCTGTACCCGCCCCTTTTAATCATCTCCTCGCAACTGCTGCCGTTAGCCCGCGAGCCATCACCTGAGCCACACTAGCAGACAGCACAAGGACACACTTTGACCAGCATGAATCCAATTGGTTGGAGGTAAAGAGACAATGAACTGACCTGATTCACGATTCATTAAAGAAGCTCTTCATTCTGTTGATTCAGGACCCACTTGTAAGAGACGGTCCGGAGACTCCGTGGAGGGTCCTGCTCAACCTGAGACTTGAAGGGTTATCCTTAAAGACCTTATGGACTCCCAACTCCTTAGAGACCTTCCGGAGTCCCCACGGAGGGTTCTTCCTAAAGACCTTCTGAGTCCCTAAGCTTGGATGGAGAAGCACAGACGGTTGTTGTCCTCCAGTATTCTATAGTCTAGCATCACGTATCTAGTCCAGAATCAACACCTCATCAACTCCCCCTTTACCGTTATCATGAAAGAACGTAAAATATCATTTCAAGGTAAAACAAAACAAGAGAGACAGCACAACATTTTCTACGTGTACAGACATTTTCTAGAAACATGTGATTGTTTGTTTGTTGTGATTCTGCACTTATTGCTTTAAATAAAACAAAACCGTCTATGTGATAATACTGTCCCTTTAGATTAATATAAAGCTACGTATTAATATGAGCTTTATATTAACACAATCTCAATAATATCAAGACAATTAATAATGTGATTAAATTAAACACATGTATTGAGTTTAATATAAAGACGACACTATACTACAATTTAAAACTATAAATATAACTAAATATATATTAATAATAAATATAACCAACATTAAGATGCTTCAAATAAACTAAATTATTCATTAACACAAAGAACTCAAACAACCGTATCTGGTCTGGTTGCCATATTAACACTGAATTACCAAACAAAAGAAGCTGAGACTAATGAGCAAAACAAATTCAACAAAGACAAAATATGCTAAGTTGCAAAAGTGTATAAGACACATAGTTTATTTATACTTAGTTTTTGATATATGTAAGGCCACTTCATATAATTTTACAAATTATTCTACGGCACATTTAGGCGTAATACTTAATTCACTTGACCTGATTTGCTATTCATTTTTTTCCTGACTCATTCATTTTATCTGCGTTCTTAAAATGCTGTAAAACAACATCATTAATTAATCACTTCGGTTAATTAATCTCTTCCTACAAAAAAAACTGTCGAGTGACAAGTGATCATCCAGAGAAAGCATTCGAAGGCTGACCTTTGACGCCAAGTCCTGTCACCTGTAAAAAAACAAACACAAATTGGTGGTACAGGTGTGTTGTTGGTACAGGTGAGCTTGTGATACAGGCGAGTAAGTAATGGTGAGTGACTGATACGGATTAGTCTATAGTACAGGTGAGTCAGTGATAGACCTGGGTTAGAGTGATTGGGTTGCACAGGGGAGTGATACAGGTGAGTTGGTGGAACAAGTGAGTGAGGGGTCGACGTGGCGCAGAGGTAGAGAGGGTGCCTTGGGAACCGCAAGGTTGGTGGTTCAAGCCCCGGCTGCTCTGAATAAGACACCTAACCCCTAATT